>NC_055973.1:15759269-15766769 GCF_018492685.1 Alosa sapidissima | reverse complement strand
GGACTTCACAGTGGAAGTAATTGGATTACAGCAAAACTGAAGAGAAATGTAGCTAGGTAGGTTAAGCCACCCAGAAAAAAAGTAGTTCAAAGTACTTTGCCAAAAAATCTAATTCACAATGTGCTGTACATGTGATGTAGAATTGCAGTTATTGCAAAACATAACTACTTGTTCACAGATCATACCTAAAACAAAAATGAAGATTCATACCAAAGATCCTTGATTACTAATAGTAGTCCACTTCAACCCTCTTTGTTGATATTGTATGTATTTTTAGATTTGTTTGATGATGTTGCAAGAGTAGAGAGTAAAAAGTGAATTTGTTCTTGGCCTACATACTGTAGCTCATAAGTAAGAACATAAGTTTGGTCGGTGGAGCTTGTCTGTGATGTGTGTTGCTGAAGTTTGGCCACAGTGATTCTTCCTCAGGCTATGATTTAGGAGGTTTATGCGTGAGGGCATTACTGTCTGAGCATTGATCAATGGCCACCCTTTTTGCACTACACAAAGGTCAAGTGTGTGGTGGCGACTAGCTGACCAATGTATTGTCAACAGGGCATGTGTTCACAGTGGTCTGAATAAAGACACACACATACACATACACACACAAACATAGATACACACACACACACACGTGTGAACTCTCGTTCGTGTGTATTTTAAATGTTGTGGTAAGTCGAGGGTCCTGTAACTCAAACGGAATCTGTCACAGCCATAAAAGGTTGCATTCAGCAGCTCTGTCTTTGCATCTCACCTCTTCTCAAAGCATTGACTAGCCACTAACACAGACAAGGTTACTGCAGAGTGTGAGTTTCCAACCCTTACCATCACATTCCATCGTGAGCGTTCTGTAATCCTCTCTGATGTTGACAGTGTATTAAAGTAATATAATAAAATGTCAAACAGTTTGAAAATGCGGAGCAGTACTGTAAAAAAATACTGAAACTATTTGTGAAGCTAGGCTATGATAGATTATAGTCTAGCTGGCACACAGTGAGTGACATGAAAAAGCGAAAGTAAGACATTGAAAGGCACACACAATGCGGTTGTTTTTGGTACAAAGAAGCTGAGCTGACCCATTTTAAAATATGGGCTGATGAATATCTTTTTTTAAGCATTTTTTACATCTCTACGATGGTAACCTGCCCAGAACAAGACATTTTAGGATGTCATTCTAGGCTTTGGCTTAGGCTTCTACATTCCTACGCACATATAAGTTGTGCAAAAAAATGAAGTTGTGCGGTTATTTTTTACGATCTGACAAATCATCCAACAGCCCATCTTATCAATAGCCACCCAGCCTATTCCTACAATGCAGTAAAAATGAGCTATTCCTAGAATGCAGGTATTCTTAGAGTGGAGTTATTCACCAGCAGGTGTTATGGCAGTGCACATCAGAGATCAATTATTCTGAGTTTAGCCAAGAATAAGCTGTACACTATTGAATCAAACACAGATATACACTGGGACCCAAACACACACACACAAAATACATGTATGCTATACCCAGGCAAAGACTGCCCTAAAGCATGTTTTTTTCATATGTAGAGCAGATGTGTGCTTAAAAAAGTTAACACTTCCATCAATCATCCAAGGCAGACATGCAGACACATCAGCCTATCTTACAGTTATGCTTCCGATCCTCAGCCATACAACCAACTAGACATGGAGCTGAGTAATTGGACAGATTTGAACATTACAAATATTGCATATTAAAGGACCATGTTATAACTGCAAGGAGGAAATTGTACATCAAGGTCACCAAGGTTTCAAAAATCAACTGAAAGGCCTGGAAAGTTCTTAATTCACGCTTTTTTTTCTCCTAAGCATCTGACACGTTGCTGTTGCCCTGCATTCTTATGCAGGTCTTGGGATGTGGCCCTGGGTGAGGTACTAATCTGTGTCCCATGGAGCGATGTGAGTTTTCCATGTGCATATGTGTAGTGAGTGCTTCCCCATCACTGAGGCAGCAGGCTGCTCCGTACTCAGGGGCCGGTGGAAGGATTCAGAGCTTTCATGTGAAGCTGATGTCTTTATCACCTGTGATTTGAGCGTGACAGATCATTCCGGAGCCTCATAACAGTAAACACTTTCCACTGACTGGGCTCAGCCACCGCTGGCAGTAACCCCTGACTGTCTACGGGCCCCAAACCCTCCACCGGCAGCAGAGATGTTGCTCTCTGGGCCCTACCTTACACTTGGAGCGAAGAGGTGTCAAGGTGAAGCAACTGTCTAGTTTTAGACCGACACAACCGTCATTTTCGTATCCAGGGCCCAGAGGCGCCCATGGGTGTGTTTGTTGGTAAAATAAGCACATCTACTCAATAATGAACAAAGCATGATGAACAATGTCATTTTTAACATTGTCACTAGTCACTATCACTGACACTGTTTCTTTATTTCTTTTGACTTTGGCTCGGTTTTTTTCTTTATGCCGATTGAACATTTAAGAGTGACGGGAGACCAGTGGGGGAGAAAGATGGGGGTGGTATTGGGAAATGACTGAAAGTCATGCGCGTGTGTGTGTGTGTGTGTGTGTGTGTGTGTGTGTGTGTGTGTGTGTGTGTGTGTGTATGTGTGTGAGACAGACGGACGATAAGTTGCGGCGTCACTTGGCGGAGGCCATCGCCCGCTGCTGCATGTGGGGCAGTAACCGCGTGGCGTTCGGCGAGGCCGGCGCCGTGGCCCCCCTGGTGCGCTACCTGCGGAGCAAGGACCCCTCCGTCCACCAGGCCACTGCCCGGGCGCTCTTCCAGCTTTCCAAAGGCCCCAACAACTGCATCACCATGCACGAGAATGGCGTGGTCAAGGTACACACACACACACACACACACACACACACACATACGCCAGCATCTTTAACACACTGTTACAGAATAACCCCAACCATTAATGTCCTGTAAACATTTCTATAATGCTTCTTGATTCTTTGTGAAAGTTTTAGAATATCTTACTAGCATAGATTTAAAAAATGCTTTGGCCATTAAATAGCCTTAGTTGCTGAAATGGCTTTAAATTAAACAAACAAACAAACAACTTTGTTCTTTGTTGTATGTTCTGAACACTCTGAATCTTTTTGGAAAGCTGGCAGCTTCCATCCCATCCTAGGCGGAATCAGGCTCTACACACACACTCACCCTCACCACATCTCGTATACCAACTGTGTCAATATGTGCTGGGATCATGTTGCAAAGCCTGTACTCCCTACATTTCACAGACACAAGCGCGCACACACACACACACACACACACACACACACAGTTATTCACACGACCATTACAAACAAATGGCTGAGAACAGTGTGGTCTACGTCATTACAATATAGCCACTCTGGCAAGCACATTCACTTGCTGATGAACCACAACAATTGAACAAAAAACGGGATTTTCTTGGTGGAACACCACTTACTCTTACACTGACGCACATATACAATCATACACTAAACCACTAACACACACACACACACACACACACACACACACACATATATAGACACACACACACCCACACACACACACACACACACAGGCTCACCACAGAGAACTTGTGGCAGTTTAAAATGCTGTATTTGTTGATTTTGGCAGATGCTCGTCTGGTGGCCTCTGCCATGCTGTTGGTTCCTTGTTCAGCTCCTCTCTATCAAACTGTATGCTAGTTGACCAGCTGAGGTCTAATGGCTCTCACTGTAATGCAGTGTGGCATTGGGGTAGTGTGTATCACACAGTGGGCCTCTCTCCTTCGTCATTTGCCTCACCCTGTCAATCCAGATGCCTGTGAGTGATAGAACACATTATACAGTGGCCCCTCGCCAGGCAGATAATGACTTAAAACATTTGTGTTTATCCACAACTGTGTGTTTTTCCATTCTGTAGGTTGTCAGAGGGAATTACCAGTGCCACTTTTTCTAAACAAACTCTACTGAAGGATTTCTTTTTTTTTTTTTTCCTGTGGTTCAAAGTCGCGTTTGTCAAGGCTCCCAACTCAACCCTCCTCTCAGTTGGTCTGTCTGCCCACCCCTCACACAGTTCTTCTCTCCTCCCCTGCCTATGCATTCCGTTTTTATTACTTTTCCTTTATCTCTCTCTCTCTCTCTCTCTCTCTGGCTATTTTTATTTCTATCCCTCTCTCTCTCTGTTGTGTCTGTTTGTCTGTCCATCTCTCACCATCAAAGGTCAACCGTGTCTCCCTCTTTGTAGAGGTGTGAGAACATCACTAATACTTTTTTAAAAGCCTGTGAAAGTATTTCCAGAGCGCTGACGCCCAATCTGACTCAACTCGACCCGACCAAACTGACCTGGTCAGCCCACCGGCCCCCGGCACAGTCCCAGAACAAGGCCCGCGTTTCTCTTCGCAAAAGCAGCGTGAATGACCAGCTCGCTTCTCTCGCCACCCTGGGAACCAGCAGAGCAAACAGTGAGCTGTGTGTGTGTGTATGTGTTAGTGTGTGTGTGTGTGTGTGTATGTGTGTGTGTGTGTGTGTGTGTGTGTGTGTGTGTGTGTGCAGAGTGCCGCGCTCTCCCGCCCGGGGGCCACGCATGCCATCGCAACGCTGCGCAGAAAAGCCCCAGCGCCCAGGGTAACCGTTGCCAAGCCAGCGGCGGCAAGAACTCTGGGGGCACAGAATGTGACTTCGGCCCGGATGAGAGAAAGAGAGAGAGAAAAGAGAGAAGAGGTAGAGGACAGGAAAGAGAGGAGGACCGGGTGAGCTAGGCAGTGGTTAAGGCGGATGGTGTGTGTGTGTGTGTGTGTGAGGTTGGGGGGGGGGGGTGGTCATTGCCGAGGTCAAGCTTCTGTTTTCATAAAAAGGTGTTGTTGTTCTGCAGCGTAATTCTTTTCCTCTGCAGCCTTGATTTCAGGTTCCTGCTCCCGATGCGTACTCGCCTTTTTTGTCGAGGCCTTTTGCACATGTAAGTCAGCGAGCAATCAGGCAAATCTGGATTTGGGTCAAGCGGCAGGGAGGTATTTTGGCAAGCGTCCGCTCCAAGAAAACACCACTCACACTTGTGTCGGTATTAGCGAAAAATAGAGGCCCTCGTGTTTTCACAGGCTTTACAGCAGCGCTGGTGTCCAGAACGACAAACCCTATGGGGTTGGGGGGGGGGGGGGGGGGGTACTGTCTGCACCACACTACTGCACCCTACATCCCGAGAGAGAGAGAGTGAAAAAAAAGAAAAGATTCCCTCCTCAAAAGGGAGAGAAGGACAAAAGGCTTAGTGTGTGTTATCAGATCCGACGTCAGGTTCTGAACCCATAACTCATTCCCACATGGTGTTTATGTTTCCCTGAGACGTTGATGAATGGATTTGAGCGTCTTTTCTTTTTTTTTCTTCCTTTTTTCTTTTTTTTTTTTGGTGCCGACCCATGCCCGCAAGCGACATGTCAGCAAACAGAGGCGGCAGCGATGTTTGGGGCCGGCAAAACGGGTTTGTTTGGCCGATACTGTAATCGAATCCCAATCTGTGCTCTTGCTTCCACAACTCCATTTTCACATGAGAAAACATGAAAACATTCGCAACCACACAGAGTTAAATAGATCCCTTTGCCCTCCCTCCCTCTCTCTCTCTCTCTCTCTCTCTCTCTCTCTCTCTTTCTCTCTCTCTTTCTCTCTGTTTCCCTCTATCTCTCTCTCTTTCTCCCTCTCTCACTTTCTCTCTTTCTGAATAGGAACTGTGATATAAATTATGAAGTGGTTCGCCGGTTGCAGCCAAATATTTTTTCCCATGTTCGTTTAATGGTGTGCCTCTGCTGGATTTGCCCTTGCTGTGTATGTGGTTAAGCACTGCCCATAATTGGAGGCTGGACCCGACATTGGGTGTTCCGAAAGAGTAATGTCCAATTTGCAAAAGTCGTTAAGCAACAGAATGTTTTTTTGTAGTGCAAGCCATGACAGCAAAACTGGACAGCTGGTTTTCCGTGTATTGCTGCGGGGTGTGATTGTTGTGTATTTGTATGTGTGTGTGTGTGTGTTTGTATTTGTTTTGCTTTCTCAGTCTAGAGAACAGCGTGGTGGCCTTATTAACACTGCGTCATGTGGCCGTGTACAGTAGCCTGCATCTGACCCCCGCTAAAGAGCTTATTCGGCCAAAGCCCCATTTGACCAGTCTCACGTCTGCACTAAG
The DNA here is from genome assembly GCF_018492685.1 of Alosa sapidissima. NCBI lineage: Eukaryota > Metazoa > Chordata > Actinopteri > Clupeiformes > Clupeidae > Alosa > Alosa sapidissima. The sequence continues at coordinate 15,760,650 of NC_055973.1, read as the reverse complement.
AGTCACTCACAGACACCCGGCCCTTAGCCCACTGCCAGCAGTACCTGCAACACCCCAGAGAGAGAGATAGATGGAGGGGGGGGGGCAGAGAGAGGGATAGAGAGGGGGAGAGAGAAAAGGAGAGGGAGAGAATGAGAGAGGGTGGTGGGGGGGCCTAGCAGTTTGGCCCCTCTATATATGATGCATGCGTTAGAGTGATGCAGAACGTGTTAAAACAATATTTTGAATGCTGTGGATGGGTTGGGAGAGCATTCGCTGAGGGCCAAGGTTGGACTGTGTGTGTGTGTGTGTGTGTGTGTGTGTGTGTGTGTGAGTGAGAGAGAGAGAGAGAGAGAGAGAGAGAGTGAGAGAGAGAGAGAGAGAGCACCGGTGACAAATTTATGAAGGGGTGTAAAACTCCTGACTGCCTTCTGCTATTATTGCACATATTTCAGTGGAGCCCCCTCTTCTCCCTCTCTCTCTCTTCCTCTCTTCCTCTCTCTCTCTCTCTCTCTCTTTCTCTCACTTCATAAGATTCCCTTGCTATCCATCTCTCACTCTAAATCTCCATCTCTCCCTCCCTCTGCCTCTCCCTCTCCTTCGCTCTCCTTAAAGGCAGGCAGAGGGACTGGAGTTGTGTAATGATATGCTGGGCTGCGTCTGCTCCCAGACTTGGATGTTGGGAGTCTGCCTTTCGCTCCCCAGCTTTCTTAATGGTGTAGAACTGAGTCCCCTGAAGCTGCTCGGAGGAAATTAAGCATCGAGAAAGAAAGTATTTTGCGCTGGAAAAGCCATTAGTGACCGGTTTGAATCCTCTCCAAACACCCCAACCCCGCCCTGCTGTCTCCAAATTATCCCCGCGCTCTAAGTCCCCTAAACAGGACATTTTACACCATTTGTTTGAACTTTATGAAACAGGCGAAAGCCACCACCCCCCCCCCCCCCCCCCCCCCCCAAAAGAGGAACTTAAAACAACTTGTAATATTTCATTAAAATCATAAAAATGGTGTATTTAATTTTTTTGTTTTGCTTTGTTTTTTTTTTCTTCCCTTGCTCGGCAGTGAAACCCAAGCTGTTTCATAACGTGGGTGCTTGACCGTACCTTTCTGAGAGGAGCCAGAGAATTAGAATAATCCTCACACCCACCCCACACCTCCTGCCTTGGCTCTCTGAGGGTCATTCACATACTTGCACACCTGTGTGTGTGTGTGGTGTGTGCGGGTGTGTAGTGTGTGAAAGGCCTATGGTAGTTTGCTGTTGGGAAGTGACTGCCTTCCTCTGGGCTGTGTGTCTCGGAGCATGACCTCGTATCGTTAGCTGAGGGGCCACTCTCCCCAAGGAAGTGTGTGTGTGGTGTGTGTGTGTGTGTGTGTGTGTGTGTGTGTGTGTGTGTGTGTGTGTG
>NC_055973.1:15734269-15749269 GCF_018492685.1 Alosa sapidissima | reverse complement strand
TTTATTTGAGCTCTGTTGGACCACTTCATTTTAAGCATGGTAAGCAAAGTTTATCCATTAAACCTAGTTTAAAGATAATCAGGGCACTGCCATGTTTAATTGCGTACATGATTTTTAAATTTAATCTTATTACAGATTCCTTTTTGAATCAGTACCTCCTTGAAAATTCCTCATCATAAAACTCCATAGGGTTGAGATTTGGAGATCTTATTTTCTTTTGTGGGACTCGATATCGATCTAATATATGCAGCCATTTCAGAAATGTAAACCACTACCTCAGCAGCAGGTTTAAAATGAATCCCTAACTGAAATTTAAATAATCTGTTTAAAGCAGTTGAACAGGATTAAAATAAATCCAGGTTCATGTGAACATTTAAACCTAGATTAAAAGGATGGTTTAATTGTAAACCTGACCTCCTTTATCCTACCTTTATAATAGGTTTAACGTTTGGTGCAACTGGATTAATGGATAACCCTTGATTTAATCCAGGTTAAAACTTAATCCTTGTTGGTGCAACCCACCCTTGGGCTTCCTTAGGAACTGAAGGCTCTTTAACGTGCATGACATGACAGCACAAACTCTTGCTAAGAGTTTAGCTAATTTACGCTCAAAGGGGTCTAAACCATAGACATAATATACATAATATATGTATATTATGTCTATGGTCTAAACGACCTAGTGCTGATGGAGCAGTCATATTGTTTTCCAGGTTGGATCATAAAGGACCATCTGTCAATTAGGGGCATTATTGGTGTGTCTATGGTAAATAAAAAGGCCATGAATAACCTTTTCAGTGTATTTTGGGACCCTCGTCTGACAGGACAGTGAAGACTAACAGGAAGCAAGTGGGAGGGAGAGGAAAGGATGTCATCAGGAAATGAATCGTAGCCTACCTGGGTCCTGATGGGCACTTAGACCTGTATGTAGTCAGGATGCTGCGGGATGCGCTTAGGTGGGGATCCCATTAGCCAGCGGCAAGCGGCAGGTTTCCTATTGTTCTCTATAGTTCAGCAGCGGAATGGTGGCAACGCTGGCGTAACGTTAGCGTTGAACAAGCTGAGCGTTGAACTTGGTTCAACGTTCAAAGCGCGACGCGAGCATATTCAATTGTCAGTTAAGGCAAACCGCTTGTGTTACCATAGGAACTTCTTATGATCTGAGCATTGTGTTACGCTTGCTGCTGGCTAATGTGATCCCCGCCTTATATCTTATGAAGGCTGGGTTCTCTGTGCTGGACCCTCAGAGATGGTAGCAGCTGGTGGTGAACAGCAGTTACTCCTCAGCAAGAGACAGATCCGGGCCTTGTGGCTCCCAGAGAAGCTGCTGGACGGTGCTGACTGAAGATCCAGTTACCACAGACATGAGTGTCTAATCTAGGACGGGGGAAACTGGATCATCTGTCAATATACTGTAAACGGTCGCAGACACTTTTTGAGCCCTTGAATTGCTGGTTTGTAATGTCCGAGTAAAACATTACTTTTCTATTACACTCATGTCCGCTTCCCAGCGTCCTCTTTATCCCACTAATTGTTTGGCACTGCTTCTGCTCTTAACACCTTGGAGATATCGACACTGCTCCAAGTCTGACACATCCATCCTGATCAGCACAATGCTTTTATAAACATTTTGAAAACAGAGGGTTCGATATTTGACATGGTCTTGTATTACTGTTCTCTTTTTCTCAGGATTTGATAGATGACTTACAGTATGTTGAAGGTTATAATGGCTTAAGCTGGGCAGACGCGCAGTTCATTTTTTTCAGTTGCATATCCCATGGCAGCTCGGACTCCTGTAGGCCTACGTTTAACTGCTTACACTTCAAGACAGCGGACAACATTTTTTGACACGCCAGAAATTCGGACTGACTTGAATTGGGCGTTGTGAGCCTGCTCAACTATACAACTAACCGGACAGGAATTTGGCCAAACGTTTGTCAGATCCGGCTGATTTGGTGCTAAAATCATGTCAGAATTGCACAGTCCCTTGCCTAACTGAAAAATGCAGAAACGCTGTGAATGCAGGAAGGAAAGAAATTGTACATGAATGACTTTGTTACTATTACAGATTAAAGATTTAGCCTGAAAAGAAAATAATTGCACAGTCCCTGCTTGGCATTAGGTACAGTAATGTAAAAGTTTGAATACTGGTATTATGTATTTTAACACTCTTTTATCTCTCTCTCCTCTTCTGGACACCACAGTGTGCTGGTGTTGATTAGGCCACAGGCTTAGCACCCTGCTCCGGAGGCCTGTGTCCCACCCTGGGGGGCTTTCAGCGTTAATATCGCTCTGATTCCATATCGCGAGGCCATGTAACATCAGACGCTGGTGGTTAGGACCCTTTGCACTTCTCAAACACGCACTAACCAACACCAGCTGAGAAGAGACAGAGAGAAAGGATTAGAGGGCGGGAGAAAGAGAGCTAGATCAAAAAAAGTCAAAGTTTTTCAGATTTACTTCGTGGAAAGAGGCACTCTGCCCAGTTGAAAAAAAGGGCATTTGGCCCTGGTTCTCTGTTGCCTCCATTCAAACCCAAATTAATGCTATTATATAATGAACAGCCCTCGCAGTCCTCCAAGAACAAACTGTTTGTCACTCTCCATCTTCCAGTCAGGATGTATCAGCTTGACAGAGAGCAGTAAACAGCTCGACTGCCAGAGTGTGTATTAGAAGTACGTTCCACAGATGATGCATCTAAGAACAGGAGTCTGCGCAACAGATTTGGTTCTGAGCTTGGCGAGACCCATAGTTAGATGCCCTCTGGCTATCTGGCAAGATAGTATGGCAGTTTTATTCTGCTAAAAATTGCTGTGTTCAGCACCACCAAACAAGTCCAACTCCTTCCCATAGAAACATGGAGAATTGTAGACCATCCGTTCTCTCTTGTCTGCTTGTAATATGAACTGATTTTCTCTGGATGTCTGGCTGCTTTGTGGAGGTCATCCGCAGCAGGGGTTATGCACAGCTGACCTGAACAAATGTAGCATGTTCCACTGAAGGACAGGAATTTATGAGGTGAGTCTGCCCCTCGCCATGTCTGGTCACTCTGAGTCGCCCTCTCTCTCTCTCTGGTCCAGTGATCTCCATGTTGTACTATTTATGTTATTTATTCCTATATTATCTATTGATGTAGAGTGATTCTTAAATTTAGTTCCTTCAAAGTTGATTCTCTATTGAGAAATCCATAAAATAAAATAAAAGTCTTGGGTCTTAAAAGTTAAAGTAATTCTCAGAAGGAGAGGCTCTCACATCCTGGCTGACATGCCGCATTCGTGAGCTGCACAGGCTCTCCACTGCTAGCCACACTGCTCGCATGAGAGCACCATTTACAGGTCAAAAGCCCACCGTTAGCACACAGATATACTGCTGCTCCGCTGGTTCTCAATGGCTTGTTAGTGGTTTGAGTTGAAAACCCCTTCGAGAGGCTGGAAGTGAGAAAAAAAAAGAGAGAGAGAGTCATAGAATGGAAGGCATGAAATATTTACTGTGTATAAACACAGAGTTTTGTGTTTTCTTAATGCCTGTTCTGTCTGCACATGAATGCCATGTTCCATTTATCACCCACTCAAACACACATGCGCCACTACTCTCCTGGGTCTTCGTCTGCAGCCGAACGTTATTCTGAGAAAATTAGAGGCTTGTTCTCCACAAATCAGTCAAGGTAGCCATTACATTAAATCATTAAACACAAGCAGACGAGCACCCACTCAGCACACACATAAAAGGCACAGGCACTGCAAACTGTCCACAATACATTTTTCCACTCCACAAACGATGCAGTAGACTACTTGCCTAGTATTGCTTGGGACATTAACTGTATGCTATAAAGGTAAAGCTGAAAGCTCTAAAGATGATGGTCAACATGTACAATGTATGAGCATGTTGCATTACATGTATAAGGATGTGTGGGTGTATGTTTGTGTGTGTGTGACAAAGGGAGAGAGTTAAAAAGTGTGTGTGCGTAAAAGTGAATGATGTGTGTCTGTGCAGTGTGAGAGTGTTGAATAATGCTCAGAGATGTATGTGTGTGTGTGTCGTGTGTTCAGATTTCATGTGGTGAGGGATGAGCGTGTGTTTCTCGGCAGAGGACAGCAGCACAGCCGTGAAGCTGGAACCACAGTAGACATGTCACTCATCTCCTTCTGCTTGCTGTGTGGGGAGTGTTTGCAAGACTTGGCCAGACAACAAACACACACACATACAGCACGAGTACACACACACATGCAAACAGACACATACATTCACACAGAGACTGGAATGATTATTTGCGCACACACATACACACATACTGAAATACGCACACACACACATACTGAAATATGCACACACACACACACATGTTCACACAGAGACGGGATCTGGGTGATTGTTTTGTGAAATGAAAGTGGAGGGATCCCGCAACCCTGGAGGCGGTCCGGCTGAAGGATTTCATAAGGGAGCTAATGAGCAGTAAAAACGCCGTCCAGACATCAGAAGTGGCTTCGCCCGCTCCCAGGCAGCCTTTCACACACACACACACACACACACACACACAGAAGAGTACTGTGTTGAAGACATCACACACACACACACATATACACATGCATGCACACAAACACAAACTTCTGCAATAGGCTATGTCAACTTGTGCTCTCCCTGGTTCCATATGTTTGCTGATACTCTTGTATCTAAGCCTCTCGCTAAACCCCAACATTCTCTTGGGTAGCCGAGCCGTTGCTCCTCATTATTTAGTCTCACTGGATACCCATATTAGGTTTCTCATTCCTGCAGAGTCAAGCACCCTCAAAAAGTAATATTCTCTCTCTATCCCCTTTCTCCTTTTCTCTTTTTTCTGAAGTGGTTTCATTGTCGCAATACTTGACATTTGATTTCATAAAGTACATGGAGCGAGTCTGTGGCAAGAGAGCTGCTGTGGCCTCCAGTAGCAATAGATGCCCTTGAATGGCAGGTGTGAAATACATAATTTCAGTCTGTGTGTGTGTATGAGAGTGTTTGGATGTGAGTGTTTGTATGTGTGTGTCTGGATTTTGTTTGGTTGAAACAGGTTTATAGACTAATCAGACGTTGAGGCCACCTGTTGAGCTTGCCCAATAAAAGTGTCAGTTCCAATCCACCCAGTGATGATCTGCCTGTAGCCTGTAAAGACGTGCTATTTTGTGTTTTTTAAAAGATGAAATGCAGAAGTCTAGACAGAAAGGCTTTTGCTCTCGTAGGCTACTGTGCGTGTTGACGGGCCAGTGACAGATGCCAATGATGTCTTCTATCGTGTTTTATGAAAGATGTGTGGGGCTCTTTGATTGGGTCTTCTGGTCCTCATTATGATGTCATCATCGGGCTTGATTAATGGATATGTATGCTCCTACTGTTGGGCAGATGGAAGGCCCACAGGCACACACTTTCATAAAGACAGCCATTCAAATAGTTGCACACACACACACACACATTTCAGAATAGTATAGATCATATAGGACAGCATGTTTACAAGGTATGAGTATATGTTTACATACTACACACACGCAGCACAGATCTTCAAAGTTCCACAATATGGTGTCTACGATGACGTAATTCCATATCTGTGGATACACAAAAGGTATAAACAAAGGAGATGACAGCATACAGGATATGTGCACACACACACACGTACATCTGTGAGCCAGAAGTTGACCAAGCGTGTTCTTCGCTCTACCTCATTTGGGTTGCGAACCTGTGAAGGCCCGGTGGCTCCAGACCAAGAGTGATTTTATCCCTCGATTCTCCTCTGCACTTCAGCACAGGAGGGATGACCGGAGAGGGGGCGAGAGAGGGAGGAGGTAACTGCATTACAAAGCAGATGACCAGGCTTCAAGTTTTTGTGCATATACACCTCACTGTTGGTAGTTATCTTTGTCTAGAAGTGAAATTATGCTGATATGTGCCCGTCACTTTATGACTTACTGGTGTGCTTGCTGTAACTATGTTTTATTTTGACAAATATGTCAATGTTACATGGGTGTGTGCATCCAATGTTATAAGGACATGTGTGTGTGTCATTTCCCTCTCTCTTATGGAAATGGCCGCATCGACAACTTGGGATCTTTGCACATATGATGAAATGAAAGGACTAATTCACTTTTAAGAGTTTTCCTTCAATAGTGCAAAATATTGTAAAGAAATGGAAAGTGGAAAGAAGACACTACATCCAATTTTCCAACGCTAATGGTCACAAAATCCTTGTTGACTGCTTGTTGTTTACTGCATGTAAAAAGCATGACATAATCATTTGCACCCTAACAACGGTAATGTAGAGGCTTCTTGGTTGGTCAGCAATAGTTGCAACAAACCAAACTGGTCTTTTTCTGGCCTTGGACACAGAGCTGTTAAGGAGAAGCATGTGTGGCTTCATATGGCATTGAAGACAAACGACAAAATAGGCCACCTCTGTGTGTCAGTAGACTACCATAATTAAAAGCTCTTCTCGGATAAGGTTCTCCTGTTGCTCTTGATATATATTTTATTCCAGGCATAATTCTTATGATCATAAATAGCTGTGGGGTGTGCACACAGATCACAGGCCAGAATGGGCCACTCCAAATACAGAAACCCATATTAGTCACTCACATCCCCGAGGAAGTAGCCCACGCAGAGTGATAACACTGTGCCAACAGCGCCAGGCGCCCGGGGCCAAGGATGCAGGCAGGGGCCAAGGATGCAGGCAGGGGCCAAAGACGCTTGCGGGGCCAAACATCGGCCACCCAACCCAACCCAACCGAAGCGATCAGACCCGGCTCAGCTCAGAGACCGGCCCAGCAGCTGCTTCAGACAGCCGTGCATATTTTTAGAATGTTTTTTTTTATTCCACTCCTTAGAAAAACAGAGTGAATGGGAGCACTGCCCTGAACACATATTATTTGCTGAGAGCGTCTCTGTGGCAGAACTGAAGGCCACTAATGACACCAGCCCCTGCTCAGTGAAATAGCTTCCAGTGTGTGTGTGTGTCTACATATGGAAAGTAAAAAGTGTGTAGTAGCCTTTCTCTCTCCCTCTCTGATTTGTGCCCCAAATGTTTAAGGTAATATGAAAAGCAATTTAATCACAGAATCCAATAGGTGTAATTGCTTGTCCTCTAGTGGAGTGCTCATATTTTCCAGGGGACCAATGATTTGAGTTCATTTGTCTGTGGCTTTTGTAACGCGGCCTTGCAGTGTAGATCTCGGTGAGTAGAAAAATACACACACACACACATGCTGGTTAACCCACATGGGACCCAGAACTGGTGTGAAAACGTCACTTTAAATAAGAGGGCCATTAGAGCTGCCACTGAAATGAATTTGGGCTTTTAATGAGATGAGGTGTAGACATAATCGTAATTTCTTGCAATTGTTAGCCTTTGACCCTGTGTGTGTGTGTGTGTGTGAGAAAAGCAATGTTTTTTTCTCTCTTCCATTTTCTCTTACATTACTGTAGCAAGCCAATATAATTTGTTGTTAATAGCTGAGGCTGCCAAAAGCAGTCAACACACACACAACCACACATGAAAATTCCCAGATCCTGTGTGTGTATATGTGTGTTTATGTGAGACATCTTGTGTTGTCATCAGACTCTGGTTTTCTTGCGTCTGTATCTGGTAAAGTGGTATTTTATTTATCACATAAACAGCAAATTGTCATTTTATGCAGTGGACATAAAACAACAAACCCAGATCTGTTCCCTGCTCCCACTGCTCAAACTGACAGAGAGAGAGAAAGAGAGAGGGAGACAGAGAGAGAGAAATACTAAGGAATAAAAATGTGAGGCCTATTTGTGTACCCTCCAGCCACTGTACATTCAATCAGCTCAGACTCATCAGCAATCAAGAGAATTAAACAATAAGTGTTCCTCTGCCAACCCAAATGTGCAGGTAATGATGATGGTACTACATGTTGGTCAATCTGGCTAGGGTTAGTATATATATTACACCTCAAAAATAGACATAAAACCAACATGGGTTTCTGTGTGTTTCACAGTCTCTCTCTCTCTCTTTATCTCTCCCTGTGTGTGTGTGTGTGTGTGTGGCATTTGACAGGAGCCAGAAAAAAAGTGTGTGGTGGTGAGAGCTTGTCTGAACGGTTAGTAAAGGGCTCACAAGACATAAAAGACATATTACCCTTGAGAGGTTGACAAGATAAGGTAACAAAGAACAGTGCAAGGCTTTTTTCTCGATGAAAGCTACAGCTACTGTGTGTGTGTGAGAGAGAGAGAGAGAGAGAGAGAAATACAGAGAGAAAAAGAGAGAGAGAGTGCTGATTGAAGTAGAACAGATGTAGAGGTCTCTTCTGAGTGCTCAACTCTTCAGTGAGCCCCTCTTCTCCTTGAGCCGCTGCGCTAGCCGTCCAAAGCACTTCTCGATGCTCATAAATTTCCTAACAGCACAGACTCTCAGACACACACACACACACACACAAACATTCCAACCACATAGCGAGACAGGGGAACTAAACCATACAGATATATAGGTATACATCAGTCTAGTTCTCACACACATTTATATTGTAGGCTACAATGCTACGCTGGTACAGAAAATGAAGGGAAGCTGAATGAACATGAGCTGTCTGCACTAAATGTTTACTGTCGTGTTAATTGTGTGAGAAAAGAACAATTTTAAATACCCCCAAAGCTGATATCTGCATTTGATTTATCCAGGGAAAACTTGGCATCCTATCTTGAAAGAAAAAAAAAGTTCATGTGGAATAAAATCGAATGACTCATGCAGCGTCCGGGAGCGTTGGTTCATTAAATAGGCAAAAATAAACACAAATAAAAACAAACACGTTCATTACACAGGGTTTAAAAGTTACAGATGGGCCCGTTCTGCAAAGTCATGCGCCTTGCAATCACTACCCTGGATAAAGCCGAGAGTAGACCGACAAGCGGTGTAATTTGGGTAAATGAGAGGGTAGGACACCAGAAGCTTATCAATGCTCTGTTTCTCCGCACGCTATAGTGTTCCAGATTAAACATTGCGCTCGCGTTCGATGTAATTAATTGGATTTAAATTGGTTCATAGTGGTGTTTTCACTCTACGGGAATAGAATTTAATTTCACCCTTGGTGGACGACTTGGGGTAAAAATCTAGCATGGGGCAGAACCGGTTGTGCTGTTGATGGGTTTAGCGTTCCGCTTGCAAAGGTCAAGTCAATAAATGCTAGTCTGGTCCCATTTCCGTTCTATTTCAGAGAACATACATGTAAAAGGGAATTATGTAGATTTGCAGTCTAACATCAACTGCACATTGCACAAAAATGGCCACTTCTGTGAAGGTGGCATATGCATCCAATGAAAGCGTCCAATGAGATGCAGACTAATAGGCTAAAACTGACAAGAAGGGAAACGCATAGGCTATTAACACGAGTGAATGTAGGTCTACCCAAATATTCGGGTAGTCTGTTATCAGATTTGTTATAATAATGTGTTTGGGTTATTGCTTTTCAATGCAGAAATATAATTCGATAATGAGAGCTTCATGAAAGTTCTGCACTGATGTAGGCTATTCTACCTGTCTCATTTTGCCACCTGTCAGTTTCATGGAGAGTAGAATCATGCACCCCCTGCACGCAGACTTGAACAAAAACGATCGAATCCGACTTTGTGCAAACATATCAACTTATCAACATGCTGCCTTGGGCACATGGGAACGATCCAGACGGAAGGCTGCTGCGCGCGCCGTCTCCCAGTAGCCTCCCCCGGGCACGCCGCGGAACCGGCATACTGCATTCACCCTATGTTCGCAAACTGAGCCACTGTGCTAGGAAACATGAGAAGGGTGTTGTATTCACGTTCCGGGGCCCTGCTCGCCTGGGCCGTTGAATAAAGCTGCGAGGCGAGCGTGATGCGTGCGGTTTGCGCTCCAGAGTTGAGGACGGGAATATGTAAACGGGGAATGGGCCATTGGCAACGGGACTGCTCACTACAGTCACGCAGGACGGGTGCTTGACAGGTAACATGGAGCCATTTATTTCTAATGCAGTTACGTGTTGATTCTTTACGTCAGATGAAGAGATAGTGTCCGCTTCCATTTTTACAAAATGTTGGTAAGACGCTGAATTTGGTGTTGCGATTTGATGGCTGTTCAGTTCTGAACCCCTAACTGGAATTACGCCTGCTGTAAACGATACTGTTCGGGTAGTCTACTTGACGGGTGGCCGGTCAAGTGGCAGTGTTTTTGTACGTCTGTTAAATTGGTTTAAAATATAGTTTTTGATGGTGAGGACCAAATTAAATATGTACTTCATCAAACACGAAGCGTTTCTAAATATTCGTGTAACAAGGTGGATAGGCGACCGCTTCGGTCATTTGAACTTCTACGGTAGAACCTGACTGCATGTATTTTTGGTAACTGCCAAATCCAAATCACTAAAGCAGTCATATGGAAAGAAACTCAGGATATTACTTCATTCTCCTCTTCATCCTTTTACGCAATTCCAGTTGTTTGCTGTTGTTGTGATTTAAGCTACTTATACTGCTGCCTATAGTTGGTCACATTTTAGTAACCACTGCAGTTACCCAGGAGGATTCGGTACTGATTAAATGAACCTTGGCCCGTGAATAACCTACAACACATGTGTATAAAAGCTGTCCCACTAGATGGTCGCTGCGTCAGTATGTTGTTTTGATACAAGACTCGCGCTGTTTATTTTATGAATCTGTCATCCCAATGATAATAAACTCCTCGATCCGCTCCTCCGAGTGATGAGCTCACGACTGTCCGTCAGTGGCCCCGCTGTGTACGCGTGATTAAAGGGCATGTCTGTGTGATTATTCTAAAAACATACACAAACATCTTGTCCTCTGTTCGCTTTCACAGGAGAGACAAGGAAGCCGGACAGTCTGCAGCGGCTTCAGAGAGCGGAGCGGCCACGCGCCCCATAGCCCTTTGATTCCCCCACGCAAGACGGAGCGCGTGAGGAATACGGCACCAAAGATGAACACGATTGTGTTCAACAAACTTAGCAATCAGGTTCTGTTCGAGGAGAAAGCCAAGGAGGTGGAGAGGAGCAGCAGGAATTATTTGGAAGTGATCGATGGACAGCACGCAGATCTTCTCTCGGGCAACCCCGCAATCAAAGACAGCTCAGCCATCCGCCACCGGCGCGCGGGGTACGTGTTTTATGACGTCTTTATTAAATCCAGAAGTCGTACGTGGGATGGCATGTGAAATGGGTGAAAATGCTACTGGACTGAAAATGACTCGCAGAACTGTGGATTGGTGGAAAGCGAATGCTTGTTTTGGGTAGGCTAGTCATTTTAGAGGCTTAACACGCAATAAACTTCAAGCAACGTAATTACAGCTAATCGCAAAATATAGAAACACCGACAAATATAGCTTCTCCTACAAAGTGTGACCCAAACTAAACTCCAACGGAAAAGTATGCTTTATTTTTCAAAAGACTCATTATGGATAATGTAGCGCGACACATCTGTCGGAATTAATTATGTAAGCGTCAATTTCACTCTGACAGGCTAGTCTGCATTATTTTATTGTTTCTTTTTCCCCCAAAACGTCGGTGTAATTTCGCCCTCTGTTCTCAATAAATACGGTATGTTCCTCCACATTTATGTTCGTGAACTGAGGTTTGAGCATATGGTTTGAGTTTAAATGCAAGTAGCCTATATTTTTTCGGCCAATAGTTGTAATGTGACCTTAATTTTTAAAAAAGAGGAATCACAGGAAATTAATATTTACCACTCAATTTGGACATTTTAATGTTGATGTTTTTAGATAGACTAATCTTCAAGATTATAATCTAGGTTCTGCGTGTTCGGTAGCGTGTTTCAAACTGCTCCCGGTCTGTTTCCAATAAATAAGCATGTCCTTTAACTTGATGTGTGGTCCAGTCAATCACGGATATTTTTGTAAAGACTGGGCAGAAAAGGATTCATATCCCCCGCGTTCCCCAACCCTTCGTCCCTCGCGAGCAGCACCTCGGGCTGTTTACGGTTAGCACGCATTTTATTTGCTGACAGCACAGTAGTGCCTTATGCGGGCGTCTACATCAGTCCAGTGCGCTGGTGACTGGTACTGTTGAAACACGAGTCTGCTCGTGCAAACATCCTCCGCTCTGGGGCGCGTCTGCGCGCGGGTTATTGAAGCGCTCCGGGTGTCGGGAAAGTGAGACAGAGGCATAACACACTGACCCTCGCAGGCTAATGAAGAATATTAATGTAAATAACGAGGTGTGCGTCGCCCAAACTTCGAACAGGGAGCAGAAATGTTCTGTAGGTTGTCTACACAGATATGGGTTACAAGGAAAATATTTGCCGAACACGAGCCTCGGGCGGGCTCGGCGTTTTGCATGGGAAACACATTACATGTGCAGAGAGCTCTCCGTGGAAGATAAGAGCGCACTATCACGGCTCCACACTGACCCCTGCAGGGACAAGTACATGAGATTGCTCTCAGAGGCAAGACCTATACCATGATTCAGAGCAAGCAGGATGCATATGGACAATATTGTGTGTGTGTGTGTGTGTGTTTTTGAAAAAAAAAAAAAAAGCTTTCTGTAGGCATACAGAGGATTCGTGTCAGCCTCTGAAGAGGCCTTTAACCTGACCCAATAAGAGGGCCTGCGCCGCAGACGGGGGAGAGAGCTCGTTTGAGAGTCCTCAAGGCGTGGGTGTGAAATTGAATGTTGTTATTTGTTTAATTGCGCCCTTTTCGTGCTTTGCGGTGGGAAGGAAAACACGTAGGTTGTTAAAACGCCTCTGTTCGAGTTCTCCTCGGGTCTCGAGCTCAATTACAGCGCAGTTAGGCAGCGGAATTACACTTCTCAGTCCGTTTCACGACTCATGAACCCGACCATTCTCAAGCAGCTGAGGTGGCTGTTTGTTCACACGTATCCATGCCTCAGATCCATCTACAACAACTCTCCCCTCTCTCGTAGCCGATACAAAGACATAGTTTGTTCTTCACTAATGCGGTAATTTCTTCATTCATAGTTTGAAGCAAAAAACGCTCACGCTTTTAATTATTAACTACACACATTTTAATAGTAAGGTAATCATATTTTAAAGAAACCCTCTCTTCTATCTATTCTATCTCTTCTAAATATAATTTTTGACAAGGCCATGTTTGTGTATGTTGAGTTCAGCCTGCTTTTTACACTAAAATGCCTAAATTTAGGTTAAAATTGGAGGGGGCATGTGGTTTGACAGATTCTATAGATTCCAGGTCCCATTGATGCTCTACATTATGTGAATTAACATGTTGATTCAGGAAATGTAATCATACCACTGAGCAGGACAAAACTGCCTCACTGATGAAAGGTGTCTAGCAACCAGCTGGTCACGCTACTTTAAATGAAAATACATTTTGGCATGTTTTGTTGTTATGTCTCCATGGATATTCAATATTTTATTAAATATTTTTCAATGTGCAGGGCGTCGTCGATTTGTGCAATATTCATTAAGTCTTCACCAAAACGAAGGGAAAAATAGGCTATGGGATGAAAATATGAAACTCTTTATGGTTAACACACTGTAAAAATAGCCTTTGGTATTTAACAGTTATATAAACAATTTATTTGTCACATTCCAACTCTGTAATAATAATTTCTTAAGGCGGATTGTATTGTAAGCCCACTTCAGGTCATAAATAATGCTGCAATGCAATGTCAGTTGCATGCATGGTGATGCTTTCTCTATCTCCTGCCTACAGGTCCCGTCAGAACGGCGGAAAGGTCCGACACAAGCGGCAAGCACTGCAGGATATGGCCCGACCTCTGAAACAGTGGCTGTACAAACACAGGGACAACCCGTACCCCACCAAAACAGAGAAAATCCTCCTGGCCCTGGGCTCACAGATGACTCTGGTCCAGGTAATGACACCTACACACAGCGCTGCCTCTCAAGAATGTGTGTGTCTTCCATGGTGTCCTTGTCCAGTTTCTCCAAATGGTATAAGGCACCATATTTCAAATGATGGTTCTCCCTGTGTGGTTAAAATGGTTGTGGGACTGGAGAAAAGCGATCATTTGTCTGCGTGCATTTATACTGTTGCTGCAGGCCTCTGTAAACAAAACAGTTAACAGGACGAACATAGGCCCTTCAGCATTGGACTGTTTGTCGCAGAGTAGTTTGAGAGTTAATTAGTAGCCATGATTGTTGTGCTCAACGCTAGTGATTGCATGTTTGGAGTGGAGTCTTTTAAGTGGTTTGGGCTGGTTGCTGGGGTGAGGCTGCTGACACCAGAGGCTGTGAGGAGGCAAGTGCCACCGTTTGACATGTTAGTCAGCGTATGCATTGTGCGGGCCAACCAGGAGCTATCCCAGGGTTTTTAGATGGAGTGAGAGTCTGTCTGAGATGATGAACGTGTGTGTAACGGTGATCTGTGAGGATACACTGATGCATGATTTATCGTTGGCCAGCTAGCTTGCACCTACAGAGAGGAATCAGACTGCACAGAAACTATTCTGTATTTCTCTCTCTCTCGCTCTCTCTTGGCTTTAGTGTGTTTTTGTACATGTGTGTGTGTGTGTGTGTGTGTGTGTGAGAGAGAGAGAAACAGAAAGAGAGAGAATTTGAGAAATAATAGGAGAGAGAAAGTGTGTGTGTGTGTGTGTGTGTGTGTGTGTGTGTGTGTGTGTGTGTGTGTGTGTTTCTGCAAGAGACAGAGGGAGAGGGCAGTGTGTGCTGCAAGACTCAGAATGACACTGCTCAGCCTAGTCTGCTTTTCATATTCTCCCTAATGATTCTATGTTTTTTTCCCTTTGAGCAAAAACACACGAGAGAAGAATGAAATCATGATGAGGACGCGCGCGCACACACACACACACACACACACACACACACACACACACACACACACACACACACACACACACACACACTCTCTCTCTCTCTCTCTCACACACACACACACACACACACACACACACACACACACACACACACACACACATGCACATGCAGACTTGAGCTGCTGGACATGTGGTCATGCATGGTCTCTTCTCTTTCTGTAACATGACTGTTGGCAGACAGAATAAGAGA
>NC_055973.1:15724269-15726769 GCF_018492685.1 Alosa sapidissima | reverse complement strand
GTGTGTGTGTGTGTGTGTGTGTGTGTGTGGTCCAGTCCATCCCAGAGCTCTGGAGGCCCTTCCCTCAGTGGAGCTCCTGCTCAGACACAACAACATGGCCGTGCGTTTGCCCTGCTGGCCACTGGGAGGCAAGCCTTTGATCTGGACATGCGGTTCATGAGCACACCAGAGACAGGCATCTGTGTGTGTGTGTGTGTGTGTGTGTGTGTGTGTGTGTGTGTGTGTGTGTGTGTGTGTGTGTGTGTTGTGTCTGTGAATTCATCTGTATGTGTGTGTGTGTGTGTGTGTGTGTTTGTTTTCAGTGTGTCTGATGTATCTGTTTGAGTATATATGAATGTTATGTGAGTGTGATGTGTGTGTATGTGTGTGTTGGGACTGTACGGTGCGCTGCTTGAATGTGTGTTTATCCCACAGCGTAAATCAGCTTCAGTAGTGGCTCAGCAGAACAGGGCTAGAGAAAACGGCTGTGTGTGTGTGTGTGTGTGTGTGTGTGTGTTTGTGTATTTTTGTCTCTGAGCGAAGGGACCATAACTCATAGCTTGTGTTTGTGGTGTGTAAATGGGGCTGTATTTGGCCTGAGGAATTTCCCTGGAGATACAAACTCCTCTGGGCTGCTCTTGGAGTGTTCACTTAAGCTGTACAGCTTGACAGGGATTATCTTGTCAGTAATGTCCATTCACAGCACTAGTAAACTTCATCTTGAAAATGTACTGGAATCAGTTTGCCCATGTTTGGGAGAATATATGGGATGTTATTGAGCCACATGGTCATTCAGTTCCCTGATGGTCCTCTCATGTGCTTATACAGTTCCTTAACTGAGTTCAGATCAGGGGCTCAGACTGAAGTATAACAATTCAGATTTGTGGCAAACTCCTTTTGCAAGTAATTTATGTTGGTGTGAGAGCTAGACCTGGTCTTTGGAAACTCTTTTAGCTTTTAGAACCTACTGAAGTTCTCCACATGGATCATTTGGGCTCGGTCTTACCTATCTATCGAGCGTCTCGGGCGGGACCAGCAGCAGTTGGACACGGGGAAAGTCGGCCTTCGCTGCTGCCGCCGCCACTCGCTCCAGAGGGAGTCCCTCTCCCCGCTCGACTTTGTTTGCCGCTTTATTTTGATTCCGTCTGTTTCCCGAGATAAATGTGTTTCACATTACGCCGTCTCTCTGAAGGCCGGGAGGAATGCGAGCCCAGTAGAGAGGAGTGAAGGAGAAACGTCCGAGAGGAGAAGAGAGGAGCGGAGTGGGAGTGAAGGGGTTTCGCCGCTGCCCCGGCCTTTAAAAATCCTTGACCGGAACGTGAACGTGGGAGCACAAGCAGACACACCTGCTGAGAGAGAGACAGACAAAGAGAGAAGAAAGAGAGAAAAAAAGTATATATACATCTTACTATAAATATACACACTGAGAGAGGAGAGAGTGAAGAGGAAAAATAGAGAGGGAGAGAGAGAGAGTCTCGGATTTGCCGTCTGCCAGTAAATTGTCTGAGAAAGTATTTACCTGAATCTCTTTTATCGCTATTATTTTTATATCTCCTCTCTTCTATTCTTTTTTTGCACTTTCTCTCTGTCTCTCTCTCTCTCTCTCTCTCTCTCTTTCTCTCTCACTCTTTCTCTAAATAGAGAATAACTATTTTATCTCCTGTCTGTAATGCTAACGGCCTCGCGGTCTCATGCGAGTGGACGTCCGTCTCATAGTCTCTCATATCCGTGTCACGGAATCCTGGTCCAAAAGCACTCCGATTCGTTGGCTCCGCTCCGCAGACACCTGTCCAGCGCACGCTGTGCCACGAGAGCTTTATGGAGGAGAAATGTAATAATAATAAAGAGATTAAGCGCAAAAACTCAACTCTCCATCTGATCGTGTTGCGGTGCCGAGCTAAAACAGGTTTAAGCTTCGAGCAGCTTGCATCATTTCCTTCATAGCGTTCCTCCCTCGCCCTTTCTCACTCTCTCTCTCTCTCATACTCTCTCACTCTCTCTCTCTCATACTCTCTCTCTCTCTCTCTCTCTCTCTCTCTCGGCCTCTGTCAGCCACTGTCTGTCCTGCTTGGGCTCTCCAAGATATTTTTGTAGTGAAAGAATTCCTGAGCTTGTGAACTATTACTGCAGGTCTGAAATTTCAGACCTTAGATTTGTGGTTTTGCTGTGAGTTCTCGGAGTTCCTGGCAGTGGAGGTCTGTCCTGGATCAGTCACACACACACACACACACACACACACACACACACACACACATACACACACACACACACCCACATGCACGCACACACACATACACACACATGTGCACGCACACACACATATACACATGCACACACACAGACACCCACAAATATAGAAATGCAGGTACACACACACACACACACACACACACACACACACACACAGTGGTCCATTCAGAGACCTGTCCACGCTGACTTGAACTGAAGTGGCACAGCTAAACACAAGGGGCCTGTTAACTTACAGTTAACTTAATCAGGCAATTACTAATGGGTGAGAAGG
>NC_055973.1:15714269-15719269 GCF_018492685.1 Alosa sapidissima | reverse complement strand
CAAATCGGTGCGCCATCTCTCCCTTCATTAGCTAAAGTATACATTTAGACATGCACACAATTTACCCCCCACACAAACCAGTACACTAACCCCCCCCCCCCTCCCCCCACGCCCTGACATCTAAAGCAAGAGGTTACACAATTAGAAATAAATATAAACTCTCAGTCACCACACGCTTACAAACATACACACGCCATAACACACACACACACACACACACACACATTACAATGTCAGAATAGGCTATTTACATTATCATTTAAATGTGCTTGAGCTTGTGTTTGTGTGTGTGTGTGTGTGTGTGTGTGTGTGTGATGATTAGATGGTGTTTACTGCGGACTGTAAACAGACGGCCACGGGGATGGTTGAAAGAGCACAAACACTGTCATTATTTCGGCATCTGCTAAGATAAAGTGTGATTCCTGCTGCGGCCGAGCTGGTGTCTGTTTTTATCTTGACGGATGCGCGGTGGTCGGGGGACGTCGGGCTCCACCATCTGTGCTGCAGAGCATGTGAAATCCCTCTGAAATATCACCGGATCAAGCCCAGTCTTTCCTGTCCTGTAGCATGTGCTCATTATGTAGGCATTATAGGAGAGTGTGTGTGTGTGTGGGGGGGGGGGGGGGGGGGGGGGTACACTCAAAGAAATGAAGAAAGAGAGTAAGCCTAAAGTCAGCAAAGAAAGCAAATAAGAATGATAAGAATGAAAAAGATTAGTACAATATTAGTATCAATGGATGTATGGATGTATGTTTGGTGAGTGAGATTCATTGACACACCATGGCTCTTAGATGTATGTGCTGAAAGCTTGTCTGTTGTAGAGAGTGTGTGTGTTGGGGTCTCCCCGTGAGCGATGGGGTCGCGTTCGGGCCTCCGGACATGAAGCGCTCTGCTGTCTGCAACCACTGCATCTGTCTCCATTTCTGCCTCCTCCTCCTGTATGCCTCGGCCCTGTATGCCTCTCTCCACCTCCCTCCTCTCACTCTTAGCCACAGCGCTCACACCAGTCAGAAGGAGACAGAGAATGTGTGTGTGTGTGTGTGTGTGAGAGAGAGAGAGAAAGAGAGATGTGGAGTGGATTCTATTGCAGTGTCACATAAAGCTTCAGTGTGTTTCTGTTTTCACACATACTCTAGTACCCTTTTCCACATTTCCCACAAATGTTTTTTTTATATATTATTTATATGCTCGGAAACTATGTATATGATTACCTCTTGTAAAGTCAATATAGCTTATCTAAACTTTAGTGAGTGTGTGAGAGAGAATGGGAAACCATTTAAAGAAACAGACAAAAGCTTGAAAGACAAAAGGGAAAGACAGACGAAGGGAATCGGAGGAGGGGAAGAGGAGAGGAGAGGCGCGGGGAGGAGAGAGGCCGAAGTGCAGAGACAGAGTGGGCCTGGGAAGGCTGCTGCAGTGTGGTGCGGTGTGGTGGCGCAGGCTCTGGGTGGGGTGGGGTAGGGTGGGGTGGGGCGGTTGGCACAGCCTGGGTCCCATCAAGGCAGCCTTGGCAAAGCCGCCTGGGACCTGCCGACTGCCAGAAGCCCTTTAACTTCATTCACAGACTGCTTGTGACATTATAAAGCAACAGATCAGCTTTTAAAAAGCCCAGAGGATGTACACACACATACACACACACACACACACACACACACACACACACACACACGGCCAGAGAGAGAGAGAGAGAGAGAAATGCATAGAGCATGAAAGACAGACCGAAAGAAAGAGAAAAACTGTGTGAGAGCGGCGAAAGAGAGAAGCAGTCTGTGGCTGTCATTGTCTGGCCGATTCGTTGCGCAGACGGCTGTGTTGTCTGTAGTCATGGAACTCTCATTTGTTTGAAGTGATGAAATCCCCATTTGTTCGAGCGGCTTGTTTCGGCCGATAGCGCTGAGCTCCCACATGCTCCGTCTGTTTTCCTTGGGCCCCGGGCTCCTTCGCGCTTTGTGGCATTCGGCTGCGTCTCATTCAAATATGCTGTGGTGGGGGAAAAAAAAGAGAGTCAACAGATTGATGAATGGACAGATGCCTAAACAAATGAAAAAAGCAGGGGATGACTTAACCAGTGGCTGGATGAGTCAATGGGTAGACAACAGTCCTCTCCCCAGTGTTTTAGCGGTAGTGGAATGTGCATTCCTCTTCTTTTTGCCAGACACTTTTACTTATTTTTTATGTAAGGTGAGGCCGAAAACTGACTCCAGACCAGCTGTTAAGGGTATCTGCGTCGCTCCATGTGCTCAGTGTCGCTCAGAGAGCTGGTGAACTCTGCCCAGCATGAGATGGACAGAGCTTGCGCAGGAGATGTCCTTAATGCAGGGCAGGGGCTGGTTTGATTGTACAAGCGCGTACACACACACACACACACACACACACACACACACACACACACACACACACACAATGACTCTGGATCTCAGAGTGTGTCATTGTTGAAGAGAGAGGGAAAAAATCCTTGTGCCTGTGACTGTACCCTTTTTGTGTCTGTGTGTGTCATGAAAGTAACAGTGGATGTGACTCATCTGTAGACTTAGTTTAGTCATGTCCCTGGTGTGCATGTGTTTGTGTTGGGGGCAGGAGAGGGGGGGGGCCGTTGAGATGGCGGCCATCATGGTCTGTGTCTGTTTCTTGGTCTGCTTAGCCCTTGGCTGTGGTGTCCAGAAGCATCTCCCAAAAGAGTCGAGGCCCACTGTGTGTGTGTGTGTGTGTGTGTGTGTGTGTGTGTGTGTTTGTGTATGAGGGTTGGTGTTTATTTATCTCATAATTTGGAGCAGCCTGCAGTGAATATCTGTCTGCGCCTGTCTGTGTGTGTGTGTGTGTGTGTGTGTGTGTGTGTGTGTGTGTGTGTGTGTGTGTGTGTGTGTTTATTGTTGTTTGTTGCTAACAACAGCAACAGCTGTTAGTGATGAGCCCCTGCTCTCATCAGTGATGAGGCAGGTGCATGGAGGCCACCCTGTCCGAGGCACTCGGCGCTCTTCCTGCCCACTCTTTCTTCTCTGTGCCATTCTCTCTTTTTCTCCTTCCCTTCCCTCTTGTTTGTAATCCCTTGCTTTCGTTCAGATTATCTGGGCTTGTATGGCTCGCACTCCTACTCTGAGGTATTTTTGGACATTTTGTCTCTTTTGTGCCAAAAGAACATCAGACAAACCCCCCACCCCACCCTTCCTCTCCCCAGTCCACTCTCTCTCTCTCTCACACACACACACACACACACACACACACACAAAAGCATGCGTAGAAAAAAATCTGGGATGAAAGGCCCGCCATTCGGTAGCACAGAACACACGCTGTTGGGAGAAGCAGAAAAAAAACAGAAACGGCCAGACAAAATCATGAAAAAGGGCCTCCGCAATGATTTATTGAAAATTTATAGTTTCTTTGGCTCAGACTTTGTTTTAAAAAATCTCAGTTTGAGATGTTTTAGGCAGAGCGGTTCGGAAAAATAGCGGCGGGTCCGCATCCAGCTTTCTGTCTCACGGCTCCTTCATGAGCACGTGGGAGGAGCTTACTCGCGGCGCGCCCCCACGGGATTGGCCCGTTGGACGGGCTGGACGAGTAGACCCACCCCCACGGGGTCCAGCAGATCCGCGTCACACTCCTGTGAGTTTTATGGCGATGTGGGGCGGAATGGAGTCTGGACACTGGCAGCCCTTAAATATGGCTTCTTCATGAAGACATATGAGGCTTTTCAGTCAGTTTATATGATGGAGAACCAGAGGAGTTTTCTGCCTCTTTTTACGACCAGCCAAACATCGTCTAGGACTGTTCTACTAGCTCTCCTGCTGCTGTTACTTGAGCAGGCCTGCTGGTCCATATTCTACTGGACCATAGTCATACACTACAGCTGCTCCCCCTCTGCATCAGGTGGAAAGTAAGTTCGGAATAAAAGACTGAACCCGAAACCATTGGCTTTGGGGGCTTTTATGAAAAAGCGGTTGACTTTGTGTAGCCAGCCTGTTCTGGAAGGTTCTTGGGAAATCTGCTCTGATGTATCTGTCATCATGATATCATGTAGGGCATATTCTTCTGTCGCAGGAAGCTGATGCTCAATCTTTCAATCATTAGCCTGGGGGAAGTTCCAAGACCCTCGAAAGATTTC
Organism: Alosa sapidissima; assembly: GCF_018492685.1. Lineage (NCBI taxonomy): Eukaryota > Metazoa > Chordata > Actinopteri > Clupeiformes > Clupeidae > Alosa > Alosa sapidissima. The sequence goes on along the minus strand of NC_055973.1, from coordinate 15,715,170 downwards.
CTTTCCTTTCCTCGCCTTGCTTTCTCTGTCAGATGCTCCTTGCCCAGATCCTTTGTTGGAAAAGAGAAAGAAATCGAAGAGGAACTCTTTGGCATGGCAGGTGGCCATTTTCAAACATCGGGTCTGTGGGTGTGCGTTTTTTTGGGGGTTTTTTTTGCGCCATATGTTTTTGTGTTGCTGTCGACAGGTGGGTAAACACTGAACAAACAGTAAAGTCAACACACACACACACACACACACACACACACACACACACACAAAACAAAGAAAAACACAATAATTGGGTTGTTATTACATCTGTGTTGTTGCGTAAGGGCAAACAAGTAAAATGTAATGAATTCCAAACCCCACAGCTAAGCTGGTATTATCCAGACTGGGAGGGTTGAGCCCAATCCAAGACTTGCAGTGATGCACAGTATCAGTCAGATCAGAATATCAACTGAACATCAGCGACCAACACACACATCTCCTACAACACATGTATCGCTGTAAACACTGAACTGACGTGGAGAGATTCACAGAGTAATATTTTTCAAGGCTTCAGTCTGCCTATGAATCAGCGGAGAGGAGGGTTCCTGTCTTCCTGACGCACAGCAGATGCATCGTAGAGTCTCTCCGCACAGATGCTGAAGCAGAAACAGAATTACATTTGCTTTGGCTGGGCCACCTGAAACCGGTCATTTTTAAACACCTCAATGTGTTGGCGCCTCTTGACATTTCATAACGTCAGTCAACCACAGTTGCTGAGTGAGAAAATGGAGTAAATGGTGTACGTTGCTTGGAAACAGGAGACGCCAAGACTAAGTTTGGAAGTATTTTTTGGGGCAAAGGATGAAGGAACAAAAGTCAAAATAAACGGTAGAGAATACAAGTCTTTAAACTTGATTAATTGGTAGTAGAA
>NC_055973.1:14609269-14619269 GCF_018492685.1 Alosa sapidissima | reverse complement strand
ATCCCCCCCCCCCACCCCCCGCTGAGGAGGCTGACAGGAGCCCTGCTGGGAGGAGGAGGAATGACTGGCGAGCCCGGGGACCGCGGGGGGGTCACGGACGGAAGGATGGATGGATGGATGTCAGTGAAGAGCTGGAACCCTGGGGAGAGCCCTAATTCCTCCCCACAGGATCATCGCTCTTGTCCTCTCTATCCCTCGCTCAATATGTGCCCCTCGGCCAATTTCTCCCCCTCTACTACACATTCCTCTGCTAGCCATGCTGTTTTGTTGTCTCCCATTCTCATCATGTCGTCCATAATTTGTGTTTACTTCCTTTCCCATCCCTCTCTCCCCACCCACACCCCCTGACCCTCCACTCTGATCCTCTGTATGAGATTTTGAGAGAGATTATAGTTTGTAGTATTTAGCAGATCCTAGATCAGTGCTCTCACAGGGTTCCAGCAAGTCCTCCCCTGCAGCAGGGGGAGCTGATGAGAGAGATGTACCGCAGAGACTGATGCCCTCACAACTGCACCTATGCAGCGGCACACAAGTGTAGGAAAGGGCTGGCTGTGCTGCTCAACCACGCAGGCACTGGGAGATGCCCTTTGAAGGGGGAAGGGATCTGTTGTAGGGCAGCATTTCTGACCATCCCAATCACACACCCCACCTCTCCATCACTCTGTCTCTGTCTCTCTGTTTCTCTGCATCTCTCCATCTCTCTGTCTCTCTCCACCTCTCTGTCTCTTTCCATCTCTCCACCTTTCTGTCTCTCCACCTCTCTGTCTCTCTCTCCACCTCTCAGCGGTGATGGAGGGTGGGCAGAGCAGACCTGAGCTGAACCACACCCCAGTCTCCAGACAGACCGTTTGTCTACTCACCTCTCTGTCTCCCTCTCTCCTCTCCTCCCCCTCTCCTGTTCAACTCCCTCTCTTCTCTCTCCTTTCCAGCCCCCCCCCCCCCCCCCCCCCACACACACACACCCTGCTCCTCCACACGCCTCACCTCCTCCAGTCTCCGCCGCTGCTCCTTCTGCTCCTCGATGCGTTTCTGCCGCTCGGCCAGCAGTTGGCGCTTGTGCTCCTCGTTCTGCTGCTGCTCCAGCTGCTGTCGCCGCAGCGCCTCCGAGCGCTCCTTATTGGCCAGCTGCAGGCGCAGGAAGTCCCGCCTCAGCGTGGACTCACCAGGGATGTTGATGATGGAGCTGTGAGTGGAACAAAGGATGTGTCAATCACCTGAACTTAAACATCACTGAGCAAAAATACACCAGAACTAGAGGCTATGAAAAAGACCATAGTGTCATTGGTTGTGTCTGTTAAGAAAAGTGTTCATTCAAATCAGTCTGCTTCAGGCTTTTTCAGTACTGACTTTTTCTGTGTTTCATTATGTTAAGCAGCAATGTGGTCTTGTACAATGCCATAGCTACTGGCGGTATTCAATACCATTCTTGGTTCTCTCTGGAAAATACCAATTGAACAGAAATGGAGTTTCCCTGCAGTGTGGTGTTAAAAATCCACAACCAATCACACACTCACACCATTTCAGACACAATCCTGAACAACGGTATGCCATCGGTGTGGGGGATGTGTGATGTGTGTGTGCAGGACATACCTGGGCTCCCCCATGTCTCGCTCCTCCTCGTCCTCACTGCCACTGTACTCGTACTCCGTCTCATCTGTCACACACAGCACAGCACAGATCTCAACCACACACACACACACACACACACTTCACTACATGCAGCTATCATGGTGTTGGTGACTGTGACCGACTCTGAGAAACCATTTCTGATAGCGTAAAAAAGCTCTCATTGGACACACATGGCCCTCTCCATTTCCCATCTCATCTCTACCAGAACAGGAGGCATTTTGCCAGTCACCTCTTGGTCCCTTTCCTTCCTCTTGATTTCCCTTCCACTCTCACACTCTCTTCCCAATTACACACATTCTCTTGGCAAATGAGTACACAAGAGATGGAGAGAGCTAAATTGGTTGAGGGAGTAATCAAGATCCCTACCCGAAAACCATCGTTTTCCAAAAACAGAATTTCAATCCGAAGAGCCTTAATGCATGGTTTGTCGGAGAGTACCAGGGGTACAAAATCTGTAGTGATGGTTTTCCTTGCATGGTTTTCCACTCCGCCATTGGCTGACTCACCCCTCTCGCCTCTCTTCTTCTTGGTGCGGTCGATGTGGTCTTTCAGCTGGATGCGGACCTGCCGCTCGTTGGGCAGGTCGCGGATGTAGGGGTGCTTGAGCAGCTGCTCTGTGCTGGGCCTCTGGTTGTGGTTCTTCACCAGGCAGCTGTCCACGAACGACTGAAACTTCTTTGACCTGAGGAGGAGAAGAGGAGGAGAGGAGGACAAGAGGAGGGGAGAGAAGAGAAAAGGGGAATAGGGGAGATGAGAGGAGAGGGGTAGAGAAGAGGAGAGGAGGAGAAAAGAGTAGAGTAGATGAGATGAAAGGAGCAGAGGAGAGGGGGATGGATGAGAGTTAAGGAGAAGAGGGAGCAAAAGCATAGAAGAGTTCAGATGAGGACACCAAAATGCCAAGGGGGGGGGGGGGGGGGGGGGGGGCTGAGCATGAGGGGGCTGGACTAGGCTCTCGAGCCCCACAGTCCTCAGCTTTCATGCTGCTGTTGTCTTTAGGTCAGAATTCCTGATTATATAAAAGGATTTTAAAGACAGACGCCCAGGGCACCTTCATAAACTCTCTCAGTAGGAGGCGAGCTGGTCTGGGAAAGATTTTACCGTCAAGGGGTGCGTTTCCCAAAAGCATACTTTGTTGGTTGCAATGCAATTTCCCATTGCCAACTATGCAACTATGCTTTTGGGAAACGCACCCCAGATTGTGATGATTCAGATACTGTTCCTGGATCAGTGCTGACCTTTATTTCACTAAGGCGCTGCAGGTACTGCACAGTCCTTTCTCATCATTATCTGGGATTATGAATGGACAGGGCACTCAATGATGCTTCCAATTTGTAGCCACAGACAATCTCTTGCCAACCTGAGAAACATGCCTCCGCTAGACTGGCAACTTGCCAACGACCTAAAGTGACACCTGCTCTAATCCATGCCTTCTGTTTTTAGAATGGGACAAACGCACCCACAAACATCAAAGGTGAACAAATGAAGATGTGCTTGAAGCCTGTTTCTTAAAAGACGTGTTCACACAAGTGTAATTTCCCACAGGTAAGGATTACAGCGGGGGGGGGGGTTGCTATCCGCTGCAGTAATGAGTGTAACTCGATCAGGGGTGGGTGGGGGGATGGGGGGGCGATATAATCCCGTCTGTCACCAAACTGCATTCTTCTGCCGATGACTCAGAAGCTTGTCATCAGGCGCTAGTGGCAGCCAGGCCACGTTCACATACACTCCAGCGTTGGAGATAAGGCCGCCTCCAGAGCGCTGCTTGACTGGGCTTGATAAGGAGCCGCTGCAGGACGCCAGGGGGTCTGCGGAGGAAGGGTGCGGTAGCTGTGGGGTGGGGTTTGTCTACTCACCACTTCTTGGACTTGAGCCGGGGTGCCGGGTTCCTGGGGATGAGGAAGAGGGCCCTCATGGGGTGCATGTCACACAGCGCTGCGGAGATGGAGAAAGAGAAAGAGAATGAGAGAGGGAGAAAGAGAGCATGGCGAGAGAAGGACAGAGAGAGAGAGAGAGAGAGAGAGAGAGAGAGGGAGAAAGAGAGTATGGCGAGAGAAGGACAGAGAGAGAGAGAGAGAGAGAGAGAGAGAGAGAGAGAGAGAGAGAGAGAGAGAGAGAGTGTGTGTGGCTGCGGTTTCACTGGCTGTGTTGTCTAATAACAATAACAAAGTCTTTGGACAAGTCTTTGATGGTGCTAATGTTGTGCTCTTGTGTGAGCCATTCAGGTGTATCCGGAGATGTGTACTACATGTGTATTACACAACACTGAGCCATGTGTTATTGTTATTGTGCCATAGAGCCCTAATCTCAGTCGTGGTCTGCTGGTTTCACTTGTGTAGACTTGTGCAATGCTTACGTGGCGCTCCCTCTGCCATCTCTATGGCGGTGATTCCCAAAGACCACAGATCACTCTGTTGCAACACAGAAAGAAAGAAAGAGAGAAAAGAAGACAAAAAAAAAAGCATGAGACTCTAAGCTGAATGGTGTCATACTTTCGGAGTGAAATCACAGCCCGATAAAGGCGTGACTCAATGCCTGCAGTCTCTATTTATAAAAGCTGACAGAAAGGGACAGAGGAGGCGGAGGTACCTTGAAGTCATATGTGGCGTCTGGGTTCTCATCGCAGGCGATGACCTCTGGGGCCATCCAGTACGGCGTGCCAATGAACGTGTTCCTCCGGCCCACGGTCCGGTCAAGCTGCGCACTCACACCAAAGTCCACTGTGTGGGGAGACACACGCACACACACACCGCACACATACACACACACACACACACACACACACACACACAAACATACGGAATCACATAAACACACCAGTCACCACAATATACAAAACCACAGAGATAATATGAACAAAAATGTGTATAAGGAAAGACATCCTCAAGTATATGGAAAGACTCACACACACACACACACACACACAATCACTTAAGCAGGTAAACACTCACAAGCACAAACAGGTGCACACACTAATTCCCAGACACACACACACACATAGCTCATCAGTCTAGGGGCAATGGCCCTAATGTGACACTGTGCAGTAACTAGCGGATATGTCTCTGATGGAGCACATGCAGCCATCTGCCTCGCCGCCGCTGCCTTCCTGTCACCGTGGGCGACGTTGGCATGGCAACAAGGCGAGCCCCGCCACCGAGCACCTCTGAATCAAACAGCTCTGGGGTTAACTCTGGCAGCGCAGACCTCCCATAGGCAGGAGTAGCAGCACACCACTCATAGGCAACAGCAGTAGCAGCTTGGAATCGCTACCCAACCACACTCTACAACTGTAGCTCATAGCAGACAGTCTACCTGCCACAAACCCACACACACCTATGCATACACACTCACCTATATGTGCACACTACATGGATATATGTACTATATGTACACACATACTGTACATGGATATACACAACCACATCCACAAAGCCACAAGCCACAAACACATCTATATGCATGTACAGTATGCACACACACACACACACACACACACACACACACACACACACACACACACACACACACACACACATACACACAAAACTAGAGCATATGCACAGACACACATGAAGTCTAAAAGGCCCTTCCATAACTCCATTAAACTCATGGAGACATCTGTGTGAGATGACCCTGCAGGGAGGCTCCTTACCCAGCTTGACCTCAGCATTTTCAGTGAGCAGGACGTTCTGGCCCTTGATGTCCCGATGGATGACCTTATGCTGGTGGAGATGGGTCAAACCCTGGAAAGCAGACGGACAGATGAGAGAGAGGAGGAGGAGAATGAGTGATGAGAAGGAAAGAGAGAGAAAGAGAGCGAAAAAAAACGAGAGCAGAGGGAGTGTGTGACCCACCCTGAGGATCTCCCGACAGATGTAGGCCGTCCACTCCTCCTTCAGAGAGTTCCCTTTCGTGTTCTTAATCAGGTCAGTCACCGAGCCCCGCACCACAGAACTCCATCACCAACTGCATAAGGAAACACACACACACACAGAGAGAGAGAGAGAGAGAGAGAGAGAGAGAGAGAGATAGAATAAGAGAGAAAGAGAGAGAGAGAGAGAGAAAAGATCATCAAAATTCACATAAACATTGACACAGTAAAGACACATCCACCACATAAACCCATGAACTCACATATACACTCATACACAAACATAAACACACAGGCAGGCAAACGCACACACCCCCATCCCCACACCCACACCCACAGCCCACAAACATTAGACACACACACGAGCATTAATCAGTGGAGAGGGCTATCAGTCTAACAGTGGAGCGTGTAAGGAGATTTGCGCTGGTGATTACTAAGTTTTTTTTAATTTGACAACTCGGGCCACGGAATCCTCCGAGAGGACCGGGAGCTCTGTTTACGTCGCCGCAAACGCAGGCAGGCCTCGGAGGGGCCCCCGTCCTCGATCACAACAAAGGTGGATTAGCCGCTTACTCAGATGGGTGTTGTATAAACCACACTGGCGCAGAAAAGTACTATGACTCAGGGTTGCAGTGTCACATCAGGGGGAGAGCGATTACAGGCTGCACTGGTATATTATACATGGTAGAATCTGGACGCAAATGGCTCACCTTGGTGTAGAGGATTATTGAAAATTAGGGGAAGGGGATGATTTAAGATAATGAGCGCAGCTGCCTCTTAAGAGTTCTTCACAACCCAACACCCTCAGTCCTTCAGATGTACTGATACTGAGGCTTTTCCTTCCTCAGAAATGAAAATAGCAAGCGTTGCGTTATCTTATTGTTATCATTATCCAATTGCACTGGACTTGAAGAATTGGAGTAGAAATGCAATTTGATGTTTCATGGGGGCATGTGTTGGATGGAGTCACTGACACTGATACACTCCTCTCCTCTCGTCTGGTCTGCACTGTGCATGATCACACCCAACAGCATGCTGGGACTGCATTCATCAACAACGTCTGACCACAGAACGTGCAGCCAGTCACGACTGCTGAGGGTGCATTTCTCTCTTCCCTTCTGGGGAATTCCGTCCACGAGGGCCGTCTGTGTGTGTGTGTGTGTGTGTGTGTGTGTGTGTGTGTGTCTATGGTGGGGGGGGGGGGGGTCTTGATATTAGTGTTTGGGAAGACCACAGACTGCTACCGGATGGCAATGTGGGGTAGCGATGTAAAGCACAGCATCAGCAATCTGCAGGTTGCTTAGCAGCGTGCCTGCAAACAAGCACAGTCCTGGCTGGCTGTGTGCATCAATGTGAAGGACAACGAAAACCACCTTAATATATTTATAACACTCTGCAAATGCTAACAGATCACAACGTGACCACCACTGTGCAAACCTTGGGGGACAAAGGTTTGTGTGTGTGTGTGTGTGTGTGTGTGTGTGTGTGTGTGTGTGTGTGTGTATGCGTGCGTGCGTGTGTGCGTGCGTGCGTGCGTGCTTGTGTATGTCAGGTCAAGTCAAGTCGAGTTCTATTGTCATCTCAGCCATATACATAGCACAGTGCAGAGATGAAATGGTGTCCACCTTGGACCATATGGAACTACATTGACAACAGTCAGGCAGCAGCCTATTCAGACTGTCTGTGTGTGTGTGTGTGTGTGTGTGTGTGTGTGTGTGTGTGTGTGTGTGTGTGTGTGTGTGTGAGAGACAGAGAGAGAGAGAGAGAGAGAGAGAGACAGAGAGACAGAGAGAGAAAGTAGCAAACGGTATATTAGAGAGGTGGCCTCATACCCAAAGCTGGTCATCCATCCCTGGTGGGTTCTTCTTGACGAAGGCACCGTAGTAGGTGGCGATGTTGCGGTGATGGGAGTACTTCTTCAGCATGTTGATCTCCGCCTTGATTTCCTCTTCCTCATCCTGTCAGAGGAAAACATAGGTGTTAATAACAGTGACAGAGATAGAGAGAGATAGAGAGAGAGAGAGAAAGAAAGAGAGAAAAAAAGTGAGAGGGTGTGTGAGAATGTGTGATAAAGTAAAAAAGAGAAAAAGAGGAACTGTCTTCTGGTGGATGTGTGAAGTTATAATGTTACGTAGGCAGGAGTCTAGAGAGAAACCAACCACAGGAACCACTTGAATTTCCCCTTGGGGACCAATAAAGTATCTATCTATCTATCTAGGAAGACACTGATGAAGAGATAGAAGGATAAATAAAAAAACGAAACACAGAAATTAGCGTACTTGAGGAGAGAAAAAAATAAAAGCAAGAAAAGAAAGCGAGTAGAGTATATGGCAGTGAAAACCTAAAAAAAGAGTGTAAAGAAAGAAAAAAATGAAAGAGAAAAGAGAAAAAAGGATAGAGAGAGAGTGCTGACTTACTCCAGTGACATCCATGACCTTGATCGCAGCAAGCTGTCCTGTCTTGACATGGCAGCCCTGGAAACAGAACAAGACCTGTCAATCACTCTTCCTTTCCCACCCACAAGGCTATTAAAAGACATCATCGGGACAGGTTTAGAAGCAGGAGTGAGTGTGTTATGTCAGTGTGTGTGCTCTGCCAGCGTCTGTGTGTGTGTGTGTGTGTGTGTGTGTGTGTGTGTGTGTGTGTGTGTGTGTGTGTGTGTGTGTGTGTGTGTGTGTGTGCGTGATGAGAACACAGAAAACCAACTGATTACCATACAAGCTTTTTGGCAGTCACATCATTGTGTAATATCAAAATGAAAAAAAAAAAAAAGACAGAAACAGCAAATGTGCCCTTCCAAGAATGACTGAAACAGACCCAAAAGTCAGTGTGAGTGGTCTTGGCTTGTGATGGAGGCATTTTCTTTTCCTGGTGACAGAGCTCCTTTGCCACCAGAGGACTGTTCTGTTTGGATTGAGCGGACAGCCAGAAAAAAAAGCTGTTATGCAACACGCTGGCAGTGGAATTCTGGGATAGCACAGTGGAATGTGGAAATGAAAGAAGCTGTGTATTGTTCTTGATAACCGAAGGTATTTTTCCCACTGTATTCCCCATTTCCTCCACACCGCTCCATGCCAAGAGACCATACGTCCACTCGGAATCAAAAACACTGACCAGGAACCCAAATAAAGTGGCTTTATTGTGTGTCTCATCACCTGGGCGACTGGTATCCAGGACAAATAAAGCCCATAACTATGCAGTCTGCTGGCAAGTGAGCAGCACTGTGGACGACTCCACTCTCAGGGACTCAGTGGAGTACAAGCATCCCTCCCCTGCACCTGTCTGTGCGTACTCCTCCTCTGGATGCATTATGCACAAACGCCCTTTCATCCCCAACGCTCAGTGCTCAGCAGAGAGAGGCAGGGAGCTGCCGAGGCGAATGAGACAGGGAGAAAGGGCAAGCAAGAATGAGAGAGAGAGAGGGAGAGAGAAAGAGAGAGAGAGAGGGAGAGAGAGAGAGAGAGATAGAGAGAGCGAAGGGAAGGAAATGTGAATGAAAGGCAGAGACAGGAGCAACTAAAGGGAGCTTGAAAAAACCCAGAGCCAAAGCGGCAGACGTGCCCCCCAACCCCCCCTCTCTCTTTCCCGTCCGCCCGTCCTCATTAACTGCTTTTCCATCGACGGAAAGTATTAATGAGCTCAGGCCAGAGCGGGGTGACCGGAGCGTGGCGCCGGTCCAGCTTCACGCCTCCAACGCCAGGGGAGGAGGAGATGCTGGCGCCGCGGCCACTCTGCTCCTGCCCCCAATCTGACCCCGACACTGACCCCCCTGTGGACAGGACAAGCAGGCCACCTCCACCCGGCATGCCCTCATCTGTGGGCCACACCACGCCACACCGCACACGTGATCTCCTCTGATCACAGGTCAGCTCTGGAAAAGCTGGAGCAAGTGGACAGCAACCAGGAGATCGGTCTTTCTACTGGTCCACACATGATCTTATCTTTTTATTTTTCCTCATTACCTGTTTTGTTGTTGTACATTCCACCTACTCAACATCACTGTAAATAAGGGCTAAGCTTTCAATGATTGCTCAAGTTTGAATAAATCAAATCAAATACACATAATTGGAGCTTTAATACAGTGAAAGTAGCCACCAACAAACACTAAATGATAAAGAAACGCTTGATGTGAGTGTTCTCCTCTGTATGTGTGAGAGAGAGAGAGAGAGAGAGAGAGAGAGAAGGAGTGTGTGTGTGTGTGTGTGTGTGTGTGTGTGTGTGTGTGTGTGCAGTTGTGTGTGTCTGTCCTAAAAAAACCTTCCACAGATGATAAAGCCTATTATAGCCATCTAGTTTAATTCATTAAATCTGTGCCTAAAACTTCACTGGAAGACTAGGAGAGTTAGAGACTCTAAAGTCAAAATGGATCAAAGGTGTAAGTGTGTGTGTGTGTGCATACTTATCTGTGAGTGTGTGTGTGTGTGTTTGTGTGTGTGTGCGCCCGCCCGCATGAGCTTGAGAAAAGTGAGAGGGAGATGAAGGTGCAGAGACACACATTCTGGT
>NC_055973.1:14519269-14604269 GCF_018492685.1 Alosa sapidissima | reverse complement strand
GAAAATGGGTGTAATTTGGTGCCTTTGATCTTACCCTCTCACAACCGACACTCTAAACAGGACTGTTGTTTGCCACTGGGCTTGTTTGTGGGGAAAAAAAGACTACTGCCCCTGTACCCCTGGAAGGCGAGATGCTTATTTGTTTTTCTTGCTTAAAAACCGACATGACTCAGACCTTCTCGTCCAGCTGCCAAAGGGGGGCAACCCGAGACTCAATCCACCATGCGGAAATGTGAGAGGACATGAAGGACCGTCCAGAAAAGGGGGGGGGGGGGGCATCTGTAATCTCTGTTGGCTGTTTGTGGAGGTTTGTAAAGATTGGGGAGTAAGAGGTGCCAGCACAAAGGTGCTCTCTCAACTGTGAACAACTGCATTGAGGAGCCCTATGCAGTATCTCAGCTCCATCAGCAATCTCAGCAGTTGCAGAGAGAGAGAGAGAGAGAGAGAGAGAGAGAGAGAGAGAGATCTCCTGGGCTTTGCTGTCACAGAACTGGGTCAATGTCATCTGAAATAAGTTCTCAGAACCAGATAGCACGTTGCTGGCCACTGTTTCAGCACAGCGGCAGCTGTTATGGCATCCATTTCCCCTGTCACCCCTCACTGTGAGGAGTGTGAGGTACAGTACAATGATAAGTTTGTCGATTCATTCCATTCATCTACAGGCCTATGCGAGTCAGTACAAATCACAGATGACCTAAAGTGTTTGGAAAACGCCTAATGGAGGCTCTAATGATGTCTCATAAGCTTTGACACCCTGACGCATGTGTAAATCACACACACACACACACACACACACACACACACATGTGATCACCCTGGGGAGTCCAGTTGAAAATTAGCCTTTTAGCAAAATCAAGCATATTTACAGTAACCATAATTGCTGTCCACTGCACCTGTCTGCACCCACAACCCCCCCCCCCCCCCCATCTTTCACACACAACACACACACACACACACACACACACACACACACACACACACACACACACACACACACACACACACACACACAGAGAGGTCTTTCAACTGGCTTGCAGATCCTGTCAGTAACAGCCTGACACAGCAAACACACTCATAGAGCATTTTACTGTGATTTCCCCAACACTGATCAATGATGCTGACTGTATGCATTGATCAGGGAGTTGTGCCGTGTGAGAACAAGGTCAGTTAGGGGCTGAGGGTGGAGGGAGACATGACTGATGCATGTGCTACATCACCAGGGCCTCGGCCGCAGCGGTGAACTCCACCACAGCGGTCCCTGGTCTGACATCAGCTGGCACTGTACACACGGGTCAGCTAAAATGGATGTCTGCTGCTTATGTGCACTTTCATTTTCCTATCACAAATGCCATAAGCCGTACTGTTCAAGTGAGAATAACACTGCATAACAAAAATTAGCATGTACAACATGCACTCGGTTACACTTTACTTGACAGTATCGACATAAGAGTGACATGACACTGTCATGAATGTGTCATAAACAAGTCATAAACATTTATAATAATAATATAAAGGGTTAGGTTTAGGGTTAGGGTTAGGGTTAGGATTAGGGTTAGAGGTTAGAGGTTAGGGTTAGGATTAGGGTTAGGGTTCATGTGTCATGACAGTGTCATGTGTTCATGACATTGTCATGTCACTCCTATGTCGATACTGTCAAGTAAAGTGTTACCAGGAGTTCTTTAACCAGCACAGTGTACACATTTCATACACTTTCAACATCAAGAGAGACTTGTTTAAATGGTAACTAGGAGGACAGTTGGTGCGATGGGCTCCAATTCAAAATAACTCTCAAAAGCCCCCTGGAGCATATGACAACACATATGCCCTGACATGCTCCTACATTCCTTAGCCTAGAGCTGTTCCACACTGCGGGCAGGTACATGCGCTGACAGGAGGGCCTGAGCTGTGAGAGGTGGCCAATGATACGCCTGAGAAGAGCAGTGTAACTGTGAGCAGTGTAACTGTGAGCTTGGAATAGTTTACATTTATAGTAGGGTTGAGCGATGTCCCCTTAATTGGCATTTGACGATGTGTACAGTAAAATATTGCGATGGAGGGGGGTTAGTAAACACTAATTACCATACATTTGTATAGAAATAAATGTATCATTTTCCACATAAAAAATATAAAATATGGTATAGGGTATATATATGGCCTGATGAAAGTGGACAGATAAGAGACAAAGGCTACCGTTGTGTGCAATATCTGCTCCAATGAAATCCTGGTAAAAGATGGATAGAACAGTTGCATGTGCACCAACCAGTGGAATAAGTTATCAGGCTACCGGCCATGCCGACTATGAGGGCAGCGAAAAGTGAAAGTAAGAGGCTGCGATCACACAGTCCAGGATACAGGAGGGCGCAGCAAACAACTTTTACAAATAATGAATTCCGATTACCACTCCACTGCTGTCTGGGGCTTTTGCCAAATGCACAAAATACAAGCCTGAGAAAGATGGAGGTCTTCTGATCCTATAACTATAATGAAAGAAATGGTTTCTTTTAACACGTGGAGATGAGTGCATTCAGTGCTGTAGCCTCGCAAAAATATTAGAGCTATATATGACAATCAGCGAGAATTTCGTATCAACAATAATAATTCATTAGTACTAGTTTCTGCTAAAACATTAAATAGTTTAAGTTCATTATTTGACCAAGATGGTAGTTTCACATAGACTAATAAGTTCTTTATGTTTACACTCTCTGGCTGACAGCCTTTAAAGTAGCCTACATATGCATCAGTTCTAGCCTCAATTTCATTTCCAGGGAAAAGGTTTTTATGTCTTTGCTTATGTTACAGCAAGAATTAGTGCCTGGCATGTGGGGGCGTAGCATCACCATGGTTGCTTCCCATCATGATGTCTGTCGTCCATCACCGTCCATCTAAGGGGACTGAATTACAGGCCATCTCAACAGTTTACCCGAAGTTGGATTGGGGAGGGTCTTACCTTGTATACTTGACCATAGGTTCCATTCCCAACCAGTTCCACCAGCTCAAATATGCCTGCAGGGTCCTGTGAAGACAAAGAAAACAGGGGTTAGAAGAGCCTGAAACCAGCACTGAGATTCTAAAGAACAGAGCACTGTTCTTTAGAATCTTAGCACTGCTCATTAACTTTTAATTTGGTTGCCAGACCATCTAAGACATCTAACGACATGCCACGGCATGCGGAGAGTCACGACTTGGAAAAAGTCTCAGTCTTTCAGATAGTTTGATACCAGCTATCTTAATCTAAAAAGGCCATGCTTGTAGAGTCTAGTTGGAGCTTCTAAAAGAGCAAGATCTCTTCCTTGGCAAGGTGAGTCACTCAAAAGCTGTCAGACTCATCAACATGTCAGACTAGATTCATCATCATCACATCCCATAATACTCCCACACCAAATGTTATTTTATCTTAAAGTATTATGTAACCTCTGACAGAACCTACATCATGTTCTTCTGCACAAATCAGAGTTTTTTGTTAGAGGAAACCTAATTATGCAAGAATATAATATACTAAACGTGAAACGACTTAATTAATACTACAGTCTAAACTTGGTACAAAGCAAATGCCTTAATCAAATCTGTGGTGAAAACTCCAGTCTGAGATTTCCGTTGAAAGGCAACTCTCAGTAAATGATGAGTCAGAGAGCACCTTTGCCATAGTTCCCGCAACAGTTCTTCATTTTTCTCTCTAACTTCCTCATTCATCTATAGGGTTTAGACAGTACACCGCACATTGCCCTGTTCTAAAGGGTCAACAAGCCACTAGACTACTGTACAGACAAATAGTATGACTATCCTTTAAGAGGACTTCAGTAAGGATTTCAGTAGGTGGAAACCCTGTTCTCAATCACCAAAATGTTTGTGTTCAGAGTGTCTGTTTCAGCACGCTCCATGTATCGTTAGTACGGTTGTAGGGTCACAGTGCCAAATTGAGTGAAGTACAACCCCACCGAATAAAATAAATGAACCAGAATTATATGTAAAGCTTTTTTAACAATGAGCGGGATAGGATAGGTTGTCATGGCAATCCAACAATAGCTGCCATTCAACTCACAGGAGATGGAGAGGAACCCTTCAACTTTGTCATACGCTTCCATTCTCTCAACTAAGCCATATTGGGTAAGGACAAGGAAGAAGAGAGGCAAAACAGGAAGTAGGTGAAATGAATGGAAGATAAGAGAGAAGAAGGGATTGAAAACTTGGGGAAGAAAGAGAGACAGGACAAATAGGCCCTCTTGCGCAGGTGATTTTAGAAAGCAGTGCAGCTAAAAAAAGTTCTTAAGGTTGGTGCTTTGGAATTATCCAGACGCACTTATAATAAGACATGCCTGTCAGTCTGTTCTCCAAATATTCAGGCCAACATTCAAGAGCACCTGAGCCTTCACTTGGCGGCACAGACGTCAAATGGAGATGTTTATTTTGAAATAAACATGAGTTTTACGTTGCCGAGGGATTAAAGGCAGGAGACTGCAGAAGGCCGACCTTAGCGGGAATCTTTCTAGCCGAGCGTGACTTCTAACGGCCAGTCACTAAGTATGTGTGGTTAAACTAGGTCAGGCGCACGGCCGGTCCCTCAATTTTGATTCAGACAGCAGGCTCTCTCTTTCCGACATGACGTCACGTGCACTGCCACAGACTCACATCAGCAAAGACCCCCAGGGGCTGATGGGTAAAGGGAGCCGCCCCCCATCTGTCCTGTTTTAGATGGTTCACACAGAAGGGACCATGAAAAAACTCAACCTTTGTCACATATAGTGATACAAACCCATGATACATAAAAAGAACAGCAATGATGATGAACTAATGCACTAATAATGATGACGTACTGATCACTGAGAACCCTTCTATTATAGCATTAGAAATTAGCAGGTTTGCCAGAGACATTTCAATTCAGCTGAATTAATTTACTGTGATGTGAAAGATCACTGACATTTATTACATACCTACTAATACCTTGAAAATGACTAACAACCATTAATCAGGTATTACAAATACTTTTGTGTTATATGGTTCTGTAATTTCAAGACCAACTTGACCTGACCTTTTTTAAAAAACAACACTAGCTACATCATCCCAGAGCACATACTAACCTAACCCAGCACTTAATAATTCATGATCTGGGATAAGAGGAGGTGTATGGACTCATGCCATGCCTGAGCATCTATTCTGAGGGGGATTATTGTGATGTGATTTGCTCACCAAAGCTATTTCCCTCCGATATGCCATCAGGCAGATGGGCTGTGTCAACCAGCCTCCATCAGGATCTCTGGCCTCAAGTAAGCAGAGGTCATCTAAACACCTGAACAAAGATTTCAGACGGCTGATTTCAGCTCATCCCTCTACAGTGCACGCCATGTGGATTGCAGTCTCCATCTATCCCTTATATATTTTGTGGGTGTCAGCCCTATGCAACAAACTTGGATTGCAACAAGTTTAGATGGAATATACAAATACCTAACAAACAACAGGAAAAGAGTAAAAAAGCCAAAAACGACCAACATCAATCTGAGACTGTGAAGTGAGGAAGCTAGAGAGCCATGCCTCCCACTGCCTTGTCTCTAACAGGAGCCTGATTTCCCATGGTGGCCCTGGGAGTGTGTTCAGTGGCTTTAAATTACACGCCATTACAGCTGTTCCTTCCTCCATTACAGGGAAATAACACCATAACTCAGTCCGCTCCGAGGAGCACAACGCAAGGGCAGGGAGAACAGAGGCGGCCCTCGCCGTTCTCCAGAGGGCAACACCTCAGGCGGGCATGACAACAGGCAGAGGCGCTGCCATAGAGCGCTGCCAGCTAACACTGGAACAAAGGGA
Source organism: Alosa sapidissima (assembly GCF_018492685.1). NCBI lineage: Eukaryota > Metazoa > Chordata > Actinopteri > Clupeiformes > Clupeidae > Alosa > Alosa sapidissima. The sequence goes on along the minus strand of NC_055973.1, from coordinate 14,598,470 downwards.
GAGACGGGAGTTTTGATGGATGGGGCGATCACTGTGGCACTTGTGCTAGGCTAGCTGAAACTTTCTATTGGAAAATGGGAATGACATGACCGGGCCAACTGCCTCAGACACGATCCATCATGTGGAACGAAGAGAAAAACGGGGATATTTTTGTTGTGCTTTGTTTTGGGGCTGGTATTCACCCATCTTAACATGTGCCTGTTTGTTTGTTTTGAGGGTTGCTGCAGAGTCAAAATGACTTGTGTTGTATTGATTCTGTAGAATTCTGGGGTATTCTTACTGTATTCTGATGTGTTCATATGTTACTTCTGTGTGTAGTATACAACGGGGAGAGGTCCATACTATTGTACATAACATAACTGTGCCTTAGGCCTGTGTGCCGCAGTCAAGCTTTATTGACCATCTTCAATACAACCATTAGAACTAAAACACAACGCAACAACCAGAGAATCCTACAATTCTATGTTGCTACATTCTCCAATTTAGGTTATCTGAAAAAAGTTCTCCTACTCTCTTGCACAGAAGGGACCGAAAGCCTAGAGATTTCAGTAGCTAATTAAAACAAGAAATGTAAATCTTAGTGAAGCTCTGTGTATTTACAGTGTTTGTTAAAACTGGGATGGGTTAGTGGAATCCTTTCATGTCACAAAGACCAAACAACCAGCGAAGACTCGACAGTTAAGTAGCTGTAGCTATAAACGAAATCTCAATGAGACGCAAACAACGAAGTGAAGCATCTCCATCTGTTGTGAGATAAAGAGACTCAAAAATGCACCTATGCTCTAACCACATACCAGCTCAGCCCCTTCACCCAAAAAACAACAAGACAAAATGGAGGCACACATATGTGAGAGGCAAGTGCAGGCAGTAGAAAGTGTGTCACCAGTGACAGAGCTCCAAGACAACAGGCCAATTATCGCTCAGGCATGCTGACACCTGAATGGACCTGTGGGGATCCGCTCTGCACTGGACAACTGCATAACAATGCATTCTGGGATTCTGATGCAACACGCATGTTGTTGAATTCAGAAAATTGCTACTTGCAGACCTCTGGCTGTCCTTTCAGTGTGTACACCGAGACAAACTGGTATACACAATCCTAGCTCTGTAAATAGGAAATATAGTGGCTCAGACTAGGGCTAAACAACGAATATTGTTTTAATCAAAATTGCATTTTGAATTTTTAGAATACAATAAGCGATTGTAAATTAATCATGCTGCTCGCAACTCTGAGGCTAATCGTGTTGCGTATGGTTTTTCAACTGTCATCCCCCATGTGACAAACTGTCCAGCTCACTAATCAGACATGCAAAGAAATGGCTGCTGCTGAATTAGTGCAGAAGAGGAGTGACTGTGATTATTTCTGAGTATTTCAGGCTTCGACCTGTCGTCGAGCAGTTTCTGCGCCCCAAGGCAACACAATGAACATGTCCCAACATTTAAAAAAGCACCATAGGCAGCAGTATGATATGGCAAAATACGAGTAAAAGTAGTGCTGGCCTTGACCAATAGGACAAGAGTGGGCAAAGAACAGGAGTCATCTGAGTACATTTTGGAAGCAATTCATATATTTTCATTCTCATCCTTGGATTGGTACATTGGTAGAGAGCATTTAATATTTCAATATTGTCTCAAGTGGTAATGCTCACATATCACATGTTTTAAATGTATTGTATGAAATGCATTATGAACTGAAGCTTGACTATTACATTGCAAATCACATTCCCTGTATCTGGCAGAGAAATCGCACCAATAGTACAAAATAGTTCAACCCTAGCTTGAACCGAGCCATAAAGAATTCCAGCCAATCAACATTGAGTCAAGTCAAGTCAAGTCAAGTCAAGTCAGATTTATTTGTATAGCGCATTTAACATGCACAGAGTGCAACCCAAAGCGCTCCACATATAAGACATTGTCATTGACACAGACAAGCAAAGACAATAGATGCCGGACGGAGCGGCGTAGTCGCCAGCGTACCCGTGACACCAAGACATACATTTAAGAAATAACAAACACAAAAGATGCCGGACGGAGCGGCGTAGTCGCCAGCGTACCCGTGACACCAAGACATACAACAAACAAATGAATAAATAAAATAAATAAAAATTAAAAATAAAATGAGTCCAATTTCCAACCGGCTGAAAATGTCCAAGGGCAAAGATGACCCGCGTGAAAACTGCGCACAGCTGTGTCTTTACGATGCAACACCAACAAAGTTCTTTATAACTGACCAACCCGGAGAATTCACTGGCAGTCTGGAGAGCACTGGAAGGACAAGACAGTCCGAATTTGTGATGGGCGACCCTGCTGATTATCAGCTCGGTGGTCCTAGACAGTGACCGTTTGTTGTTTGTTGTGTCATGGTTGACGCTGTCATCAGAGTTTCTTAGCACTCGATCCAGACTCCAGGCACCGGTAGATGCTAGCATGGCAGCTCGGTGGTCGTGGCAGCTGCAGATCTCTTGCAGATTGACGTTAGGCACCCTTGCTGAGCAATCCCTCCGTCCAGACATTGGATGTGCAGCGTCACGGATGGATGAGGGACTTCAGAGACATAAGGCAAGCTAGCCAAGGCGCTCATCAGCCCAATGGAAGCTGGTTAATGTTAACTTGACGTTGATGGTGTCAGCCGAGTTTGTTAATCAGAAGTGTCAGGAGTCAGGGGCATGGAAGGGAGGGGTGTCATTTGATTGGTCGTCAAAACAGGGTTCATCTGAGGAGAAAATGGTTCTTCACCTCTGTAATTATTTACATATATTAATTTGGCAGATGTTTTCATCCAAAGCAAGTTAGGATTTTTTGGTTTCTGTGTTTGTTGGGGTATTAAATAATATATGCATGCCCCACTCAGAAATGAACTTTTAACCCTGGTATTGTTAGTGTGTTGCTCTGCCAGTTGAGCTACACAAACACTGGGAAATGCCTGTAAAAGCTTGTGTTGAAAGAATCCACAAACTCTCCATTAGGCACTTGTGAGTAGAACCACTGCAGGAGTTTAGGGACAACTTGCTGTGATTCTTTAACCGAAAATGGAATATTGACCTGGAAGTGTTGTGCAATCTGTCTAAGGGTCTCCTGAATTCACACAACCACACCCTAAGATTCAACATTCCCATTAAGCATATCGTGCTAGTTGCTAGTGTCTGTGTGTTTGTGTGTGTGTGTGTGTGCAAGTATGGCATGAGGTTTACCTAGTTTTATATAGTACATAAGAGTGAGTTTAGTGGGATAGTGAAGGGCATTTGAATGGAGCTATCGCTCATGGGTTGGTTTGACCTGACCAAGCCATTACATCATAACAGTCATTAGATCGTAACAGTCGTTTTAACACAATATTGAATTATCTGTCTCTCGTTATGTGTCAACTACTAGTCTATGGGTCTCCTACAATTTCGTTTCTGTTACAGCTATGCAACAATTTAGACAGTTCATGACCCTCACATCTGCCTGGCTGTCTCTTCTGTCAAAAAGAAAAAAATAAAGAATTACATTCTTTCAAATTCAAGGTCATCCAAAGCCTCTAATCCCTTGGCATTAAAACTTCTGTCGTGCCTTTCAAAACAATACCCCATTTGGCACTGTCCCCGAAAGTGGAAGAAGCACAGCAAATGGTAAAAATAACCTCAGATGTGGGGATCTGTTCCACATGAACATCTGTCTGCTTCAAAACAATAGTCACGTGGTTACTGTACATGATAAGCCACACTCGTAAAAAAAAAAATGCTGCTGGGAAAGCTGGCCGCTCATTCTTTAATAATACACATTGTTAAAACTGACCTCAAAGATCCACTGAAATTTGTGTGCAGACAGAATGAAGACATGATTATCTCTCTACTCATTCAGCATCACCATCTGACAACACTGAATATCTTCCCTGTTAGATGAGCCTGGCATTGGGGAATAAGACAGGTAATCTGTTACAGTTCCCAGTCATTCACAAATCAGCCAGCAAACAGGCCACAGTGAAAATCCTGACCGCCCTCACAAGGAGAGCTATTCTGTTCCTCCACCGACACTGGGCATGGCGACAATGGAGTGCGAAGAAGATTAATATTTGCACGGCAGCGCTAATAAAGATGCAGCTGCTGCTGCTGCTGCTGATGATGATGATGATGATGCAGAGTGGGCTAAACACGCTGCAGCTCAGCCCCGGCTCCCTCTGACAGCCACCCACATTCCTTCTCGGCGCAGGAGAGCGAGCATTAAGAGTTTCCAGTGTGCGCAACGAAGGAGTACATGCTGCCCGGTGCTTGAGTAACATAGCCCTGGGGCCTCGAGCTTCCAGAGTCATCAACCGGAAAAAAAAAACGCTGGACTGAGGTGGAGGAGCTGGGGTGGGGGGTTTTGCAGACAAATATGGTCATGGTAGCTTGTCACCCACCTCATTCTCTCTTTCTTTCTCTCTCATACAAACTCTCACCCTCTCTCTTTCTCTCTCTCTCATACACACTCTCACCCTCTCTCTTTCTCTCTCTCATACACACTCCCTTACTCTGTCTTTCTCTCTCTCTCTCATACAAACTCTCACCCTCTGTCTTTCTCTCTCTCTCTCTCATACACACTCTCACCCTCTCTCTTTCTCTCTCTCTCTCATACACACTCTCACCCTCTCTCTTTCTCTCTCTCTCTTATACACACTCTCACCCTCTGTCTTTCTCTCTCTCTCTCTCTCTCATTCACACTCTCACCCTCTCTCTTTCTCTCTCTCTCATACACACTCTCACCCTCTCTCTTTCTCTCTCTCTCTCATACACACTCTCACCCTCTCTCTTTCTCTCTGCTGACAGCTCTCAGAGAGGTCCGTTCTTGGCAGCATTAATTATTCACAAAGCAAAATGCATGCCTGGCTTTTGTGTGCCTCCCATGTTTTCAAAACACGCTGAGCGCAGTCACAGTTCTGCGCCACTGACAGCCTCCCAGAACTCTGTTCTTATCTTCAAAGATTAATGTTCCAGGCTGCATGCAGGAAACATCTCCTTTGTTTTGGTGACACTATCAAATGCTCATTGGCCAAACAGGTGAGGACTTAGCACTAACACCATCCCACACATGCAGGAAAATGTCTTCTTGGTTTTGGTGAGACTATCAAACGCTCATTGGCCAAACAGGTGAGGACAGGTGAGCACTAACACCATCCCACACAACTGTGGACTATATTGGTCAGTGATGCGGCTTCAAGAGTGTCAGTGTCAAGACATTCACCATTATATGGGAAGATAATCTACTGCTGTGTTTGTCTTTCTTGAGCTGTCCTGATCTCTCTGCTCTTCAAATCATTTTCCCCACTAAGAGGCATCTGTCCATTGGTCTACTTTATGCAGCGTTGAGAGTGTGTGTGCAACATCAAAATGCTTCCCCAGCTAAGCCAAACCTTGCGCTCTGCCTCTAGATGACCTATTTTCCACTGACACCACTGATCCAGTGAGAGCAGAGAGCAGCTCGTGGGCAAAGGCAAGAAGGGCCCAGGCCACCGTTTCAAATCACGGCGTGATGTAATTGCACACTCTCCACTTTAGATGTAGCGCGAGAGAGAGATTAGCCTGTGAGGTCAAAAAAACAACAGAAAGATGTGCTGAGCATGCCAAACACCCACACGGAGATGAGTGTGGCAGTGTGCTAAATGGAACTAAGCTCATTTGGGTCAGAGGGACAGGAGCCAGGTTGCACTAAAGTTCCAACACCATCACTGGTGTCGATCCTCAGACAAAGCCATTGGTGGGTGCTGCCCATTGTCCCCTAAAAGTCCATGAAAACCTGACACTGGTTTGCAAAACATTGTGAAGATGCAAAATGTGATTTTGTATGTTTGTGATTTATGGGTGTATGGCTATATGGGTGTATAGCTATATGAAATTTTCACTCAAAAAACAAAGATGAGGAAAATCAACCTCATACTGAAACCATACATTGCTCTCTTGAGGAATACTGTCTACTGTTCTATTCTATTCCAATGAAGGGTTGTATGTAGCCTAATACCTGTCCATTCATTCATAAGGCAAATGACAAGGTACTGTATTCAAACGTGCCATTTACCCCTGAAAATTCGTTCAAAAATATTACTAGGCCTACAGTTCAGTTCACTAGGGCAAAAACCTCACAAAAAGTCCAACACTCAAATGCACTCGCTACAACGCCCATCGTGCCCAGACTTGACTCGAGTGTTGCAGGTAAGATCACGTTGCGTAACTAACGTGCCTGATGTGCGGTCTTTCATCTCGCTGAATTCAGACACCGTGAATACCCAAGGAGCTGGATTGTCTAAGAAGCTTAGTCCACCGCGAGGGCCGCGGTCGGAGAGTGTCCACTCAGCCAGTGAATGTATGTCACAGTGAAATGATTTCTGAAAGGGGTGAACAAAAGAGAGACGCAACTGCAATATTGCCACAGCAGGATTCTCACAAGCCTACTGTACCATCTTTCCCCTATGTTTTTTCCCCCACCATTAGGGGCGGCGCAGGAAACAGGGTGCATAGAATCATAAAAACATACACCATATGCATAGGCTACAACAACGTTATGTTGAATAACGCACGTACAGATACAGAAATTCAGACACAACTATGAAGAATTATTCAGTCAATCATCACCGCGTAGAAGATGAAGAGCCAGCGTAGGCTACCATTTCTCAAAATGTCCTACAATGTGAACGAGAGCGTTGCAGGCAATGCATATGACTAGCCTACGTCAGGATTCACATTTGCCCTAATTTAAAAAGTGATCTCAATGTAAGACTTATTTGACAAGACGTTACAACAACTACACAACGCGGTGGTGTTCGTCGTCCCAATTAGAAAACATTAGGCTACTAATAAACATGAATATATTGCATGCTATTGCACGTGGTTTTGTCGAATGCTCTGCAAAATAATAACACTTTATAGCGATAATGCATATCTTGGGGTGTTGTGTTGTAATAGCGTGACGGTCTGTCAATGAATTGAATCAGATGTGAATTCATGTGTGACTGCACCTTCAAAATGAGCAGAAATACCTTATTATTCGCCACCGCATCATATAACATAATAATTTAGCTTTGCAACAATAGCTTTCTATTATAGCCTGCTGGTTTTGCAGTAAAAGACACTGGTGAATTAAGGTTGTAACATCTACAGGAGCGATCAGGTGCATGGCGCCGAGTATCAACCCCCATTTTGCCTACCATTAATGACAGAAATGCAGGACATATTCACGCACAGTGAAGTGGATTATTTTTGCTACTCACCCGCAGAGCCGAAAGGTCAATCTCGTCCAAACTTCTAGCGGGAGAATCGGTCGCCATGATTATCTTGCTTAATAAATTTCAAATTGATGACACCCAAAAATCATGTAGACTGGGTCCAACATCCGCCTCGGCCACGGTGTTGAATCCTTGGCAGTAAGATTACACCCTCCGGATGAAATCTAAAGGATGCCTGAAACAGTCAATTCCCTCGTGATCCCGGGGGGAAAACCGAGAATGAAAACGAAGGACCAGTGTCTCAGGTGCTACATTAACGCATGTATGGAGGACATGCTTCGCACCGTTTACATCGCCCAGATGAACTATAACAAAATCGGGCAAGGCACAGGCGCGCACATACACGCATATCCCGGCCCGGCGGAAAAGTGTCAATCACGAACGTTGTCGGGAGTGGTCAGGACAGGAGGCGGGCAGAGCTCCTGAAGACTCCGGACGCCTACAGTGCCATTACACGCCCACCCACGTAAATATCTGTACAACATCAAGTTCACTTCTGTGAATGTAATGTCTGTTCACGGATATGGTAGCCTATTTTTGAGGGAATTATTTTGGTGAATAGCTGGATGTTCACATTTGCATGATTAAAAATGTGAATAGTCAAGGTGTGGCCACGCTTTGACACTGAAGGTTACAGTCTGCAGCGTTGCAACATGCAGTAGCAAACAGCTGCACATCGACAGCATAAACCTTCTTAACCTTGAGATGAACCTCTCTTTCCGGTGACCTTTCTAAAGTCCTCTCTCATCTTATCAACATCCACTCTAGTCAAAGCAAATAGAAACTACAAATCATGATATAGTTGAAAAGCACTATCGTATACTCTGTATCATGTGTATCCTATTCTGTTATAGCCTATTTATATCCAAAGCTACATCCCTTTCCGCGCCGCGTGTGTGCGCACGCGTGGGTATGTAGCCCAAGCATTCTGGAATAATTTTTTCACATTTCATATTAAACATTTCATGTTTAGCCTAGTCCATGTGTAGAGAGGCTGAACAGCTTGTCAGGAGAAAGATGCATATGTTTGAAGATTATCTGGGATAGACTAGAAGCAGATATAATATCAGCACAACACCATTTACTCTGTGAGGGAATCTTGTAACAAAGTGGATGACAAGCACATACACAAATACATCAGTAATTCAAGGTATCAATCACTTCAAACCTGCAAAGCACACAGGCATTAATTATCTACATGGTCATGTGTGTATACCCAAGAGAGTAGAGAGGCAGAGAGAGACAGCACACTGCAGAAGAGAAAAAGGCACTGGTACAGTGTAGAAAACAGAAAACAGGAAGGTGTACAGCAGACAGAAGGAGCACTGAGCTACACAACAACACACACTTCCTCACACCTTCCGTTTATGTAAGCAGCTGGTTGTCATAAACCACCTCCCCCCCTTCCTGTGTGCATCAGCTCAGCTTGAAAACATCCTCTCTCTCTCTCTCTCTCTCTCTCTCTCTCTCACACACCATGCTGTATTATAAGAATGTGTGGCAATGGTTTAATAAAGGAATGTTAAACCAGTCTGTCTCAAGCAGTGGGACTCTGATAAAGCTGCAGCTCTCGAGCTGTTGATGGCAATGCCAGTTGTTTGCTGGCATTGCCATTGCTTGAGATCTAACCCTTGAAATGAAAACATAATAAAAAACTTTCTATCAAACGAATGTTTCCTTTGGGCATCTTTGAAGATTTCAGAAATCAATTACGCGTACCGTGACAAAACTGACTGCCATCTAGTGGTGGGTCTTCTGACGCTGGCGGATTGTGAAAGTGGGGCACCGTACGAGATGCACATAGAAGATCAAAAGATGAAGCTATCACATGTCACTCCACACACACCCGTGATGTCTCTACATACATAGAGCCAAAGCCTATGACAGTCAGGTAGAGAAAGAGAGAGAGAGAGCTGTTGAGGAATGATAATCAGAGTGAAGGGCATTCATGACAATGTGTGTGTGTGTGTGTGTGGTGGGGGGGGGGGGGGGGGGGGGGGTGGCGGGGGTAGTTCAGTAACGCTTGTCTCCCAGTGACACATCTGAATTCAGGCGTGATATATTATAGCATATAATCAATCAGTGTGTCAAACTGGATGGATTCAATTCCTGGGCTATCAGTGAACACTGTGTGCATCAGCTCAGCTTCTCCTCTTACTTCTCCACTGCTACAAATAAACCATTGGCTCTTGCAGTAAATTAGAATGGTAATGCAGGCTCCCCGGCTCCTCCAGCTATGGTATCTCATTAGAGGAATCAATGACAGAGGAGAGGCTCTGACACAGGAAAGCAGCGGAGGTTACCATGATCTGACAAAACACAGCAGTATGCAAACAGTTTTCTGATTCAAATGTCCCACTTGAAGCCTACTTCGGAATGCGCAGGCCCCCCTTGTTCCTGTACCTCAGAGCAGAAGCTCCAGAGAAGAACAGGGCCTCACCTAAAACCTCACACCTACCTGCCATGGGGAACCTTGCTCCTCTCTCCCCTCAAAGACATGCTAAAACAGATTGTTCCCCCCAAAACCAGCGGGAGTGTTTGTTGAGTATGCTTAAGTAGAGAGGGGCCAACGTAGCTGCTGCCATACTCCATTCATCTCCCCACCAGACATGCCAGAATCCAAGCGCCACATTTCACACATAACTTTCATGCTCACAGATCTAAGGGCTGGCACTCTGCTTTTTTTCCTTCTCCTTTTTTAAAAAAAGAACCTTTTTGTTTTGATCCTTGCAAGCTAATAAATCAGGTCAAAGGCCAGCGGCTAGAGAAAAAGCAGAGGCTGTTCAGGCAAAAATCAATCACCTACGGATTGATGATCTGTTGCAACACTATAGCATCTTGTGCTCTGGCTCCGATGCAGACCACCACAACAAGACTGTGTTGTGGGAGAACAAAGGCAACCTGTTTCAGCCCATGCAGGGGCTGTCAGCACCGCAGCACACACAAGAGATATTGGGTTTCCAATGTCAGCTGGGACTGCACATTACGTAATTAGTCACACAAACTCAGACGTGATTCACATGTGAGCTGGGTTTAATCAGGCCAGAGAATCAGGAGGAGAATGGAGGGCACTTCATAAAGCCTCCCAAACAAAGGGATCATCAGGAAGAGGAAGAGAAGTGAGCAAACAAACACACTGTGGTGTTTCTGTTCAATATCTTACAGCCTTTGGTGGGAAGGCCTGCTAAATTGTTATTTGTTTTATTTTTGGAGGTATATTGTTATATTGTATTGAGGGAAGTCTCTAGATGATGAACTTCCTTGATTGAGTTTTACTGTAGTTGCTCCTCTCTGATTCCATTATTGTGAAGGGTTCATACCTTATAAACAGGGATGAGTAAAAATCCATTAAAATGTATTTTAAAATAAAATATCAAATACAGTCATTTTAAGCACATCAAAATAAACTACAAAATACAGTAGTCATGCCATGTATCAAAATAAAATACTGTATTTTTGTATTTTAAAAATACATGAAATCACTTAGCAAACCTTCCATTTCTGTCTATTTAATCTATTCCTTCATCAGCACACTGACTCTGATAAATGGCCAGTGTTAGAGAACAACAGCTTTTCTCTGCCTATGGGACAGATAGATAGCCTACACTCAAAAAGTCACTTGCCAAGTGGTACAAAGTGGAGATCCTGAGATTGTCAATGCATGCCCAGATTGCTTGACATTGCACTGTGTAACACTGTTGATCAGGAAGGATCATGACCCTTTTAGTTGGTTTTCAACTAAGCGGGGAATGTGTAAGTGCTAAATGGGGTTATATTGATGCCAAGGGGGATACATATGAATACAGTGATGCTTCAGGTGATACATGGGGCTACTTTTTGAGCAATATTGCATAATACAAATGACAAAAAATACTATTTTGTATTTGAAATACATATTTTAAATACATGCATACTGCCCATTCCTGCTTACATAAAACTGGTATGAGATGGGGAACTAGCAACATCCTTTGTTGTTGCTTTAGTAAGGATTCTGTGTTTCACCTTCTGAATAGAATTTGCCATGAGCCAAGTTAGTGTTTGTGGGCAAATATACAGATGCTTGAGACACACACGACACAAGAGATTCACTGCATGTGCAGTGTCTGATTCAGGGGGCTGCAGTATGTCATACTGAGGTCATGACTTGCACACAGAGGTGCAGAGGTAGCCACTGGAGCCAGTGACTCAAACTTACACACTCACACAGATTCGAGATAGATGACTTCTGACATCACAGAAGTAGATTCAGCAAGTTACAGCTGAATCTAAAGAAAAGAAAATTCATATACAGGAGTCTGATGGTATGGAAATCATATGCATTTAATTATTTGCATAACCTGTACATCAATGCACACAGATGATGCATATCATCAAGGAAGATCTTCATTGGGTTTTACAACACATTTGACATTCTGTGCAAAAACAACATAAGGCAATACATGTGAAAGTAATACCTTACAAAGGAAGAGACAGATATCGTCAAGAGAAAGACAAGACACAGTTAGAAAAAGAGTGTTATGGTCCCCAAACAGCTATAGATATACTTAACTTATTTAGCCAGTCAGACTTTAAGACAAGACTTTAATTTAAGATCCCCAGAGATAGCTTCACAACTTTGTGATGGAAAGTATTATTTTTTTCTTTGTGATGCATGCACTGGACCGAAGCACATCACATTATTTATGACAAGTAATTAAGAATTAATGACTTGCGTTAAACTGCATGAAAATAGGAAGTAACAGCTGAATGCCATGCTGTTATCCAGGGCCTACTTACAGCCAGCGATCACATCAGCCAGTGAGCCAAGAGAATTCATGCACAGACAGTAGACACCTATCCATCGACTTTTCCACAAGTAGACAAAATTGGCAAATGAACAATTTTCGACACCATACCATACTGATTCACCAAAGACGGCATGCCACATTTCCAAAAAAATGAATGGCAAAAGCGCCCTTTTCTGAAGGCACTCCTACAAAGTGTTTTCTTTCTTTTTTCAAATGACTGTTTTCACCAAAAGCATCCTTATCATGGCATCCTTATCATGGCTTTATAATGGTCAAGTACAGGCAAATGGAATACATTTCAGTAAGATCACAGTATTAGGGTCAGAACTACAGACAAAATATGTAGTAGAATGTTCATGTTAAAAAAGGTTTAAAGGCAGATACATAAAAACAAGAAACTAATGAAATTTAGGAATGTTAAAGAAAATATACTGCATAAGTTAGGGTCCTAATAATTGGCACTTGTGTTATTGCACCTCTTGCTTTCTAATCATACACATTAACAAAACGCTTACAAGGCATTCTTGGTAATGCTTCTGTGTTATCGTCTAGTATATCAGTACTGAATCATTATGTCTTTGAAGACATCTGAAACTCCCACAGGGTTGAAACCCCCTCCTCTCAGTCAATAGCCTCCCTCTCTTAAAATGCACTGTGTGAAAACAATGTAGACTGCAGTGTAACATCACTGTAATTGCATAGTGTTCAACTGTAATATGTTAATTACAAATGTAAAAAAAAAACTATAAAGGTACCGGTAATAGGAGAGATTGACATAGACATTGAGGAAAGACAGATAGAATAAGAGTCATGCATTAGGTTAACCGTTACTTGGGAAGAGTGGTGGCTCATTCCCTTTAGTCTTCTGACTGAGGTCGTATCCAGGCAGTAGCTCCTTCATCTGTGTAGGATGGCAGGACGGCATTGCTGGTGGCCCTGACTCGAGGCATTCAATCTTCAAAATGACATTTCTGACTGGATGGCAAGAAGTCATTACATGATGATGACGACGAGATTCTCCACCCCTCTACGAGTCCCCTCCCCATGCGATCCACGGTCCGGCTGCGGTGGCGGCGCTCACTGGTGTGCCGGCTCAAGTCCAGACCTCCATGGGCACCATGGCCTCCTTGGAACCGATGGGCGGCAGCAGGTTCTGCTCGCTAAGGAACTGAAGAGGGAACTGGACGAGGAAGCCACGGATCTTCTTGAGCTCCTCCTGGGCCCGCGCAGGATCCTCCTTGTCCAGGCCAGGCTTTGCCAGGTAGCCCTCCAGCTCAGTGATGCTGCGCACGTCACTGGACGGGAGGCTGCGGAACACCTGTAGGGGGAGGAAGAGGAGGAGACATTAGACAATGATGAAAAAATAACTCTTCTGATCAGCATTACAAAGATTTTCAAATTAAAATATACAACGTCTGAATAATCTTTGTTAGATTGCTAATTGCTAATGCTAGTTGCTCACCTTACAATTACAAAAGATACAAAACAAAACAATATTATCTAAAATAATAAGCTTTTTCTGCTGATTAATGATGGAGGCATGCACTTGCCCTTTGGTAGATGGTGGCATTGATTGCTGCTGTGGTCATCCACACTTCCTTGTAGAAGGTGTCACTGATTGGGTCAGACACATCGATACTGCTGTCTGTATTGGCCCCTAGGATCATGCTACAGAGAAGAGCAGAGAAATATTCACTGTGTTGAGATAATAAAGGCAGTGTGTGCATACATTAGAGATATATCTACTGTATCTATGACACAATGTGTCATCATGTTTCTTTAGGTTGTGTGTGCAAGTGGAAGTATGTTTGTGGTGCAGTGCATAGTTTTGTGTATGTGTAAATATTTAAAGTTCCAATTCTCCCTCTCATCGCCATAATCATGCTTAAGAAGGGGCGCCTTGCCCGAAACATCCGTGGGGCAATTAAAAAAAATAACTGAGTGCTATCCTTTATCAACAGTTCCATCTCTTCCCCCCATAGTTAAGGCACCTGAAGCACTCCTTTCTGAGGCGCAGCCCGAATGGTCCGGCCTGGTACTCCTCTCCATCCATCACTGACGTCACTGTCTCTGTGTCCTGGTAGATGACTGCCACCTCACTGTCCCTCTTCCCCAGCATACTACGGTCGTTGATGTTGGCCGAGCCTGGAGAGACAGGGACACAGGAAAAACTCAAACACACTTAAACCTTGCAAAACAAGCGGTCACAGCTCTTTGGAGTCACTGTCCAGGGTGAAGGCTGCCTGTATGGCAGTTGCAATATTTTCAGCAGAACAGCAGAGGGCGCCACAGGGTTATTTTAAGTAGAGCCGTTGAGTCGTACACCTCAAATTTGAACTCCAATTCTATGTCCCATTGCAGACCTGACATCAAGGGCGTAGGTTTGGTCTCAGCTTTGGTGGGGACACATCCCCAACTCCTGTTGTCACAATACCAACATTAGTGTTTCAATACCAATACTAAGTGAAGAATCTCAATTTCGATACTTTTGCGATTTTTTTAAAACTTGATTTGGTTTTTGTGATTTGTGAGATCATTCAGATCAGTGGCAATCATAGAATTTGATTGACCCTCCACACACACACACACACACACACACATAGAAAGTGATGCTTGTCATCAGTGTTGGGCAAGTTACTTCAAAATCGTATTATGTATTACTCATTACTGTCATTTCAAAATAATTTGTTACATTATAATATGTATCTGAATTGTAAGGCATTACACTACTATTGTATTACTTTTGAGTTACTTTCACCAAAATATCTAGAAATATGAATTTGGAATTCTAAATGCAGTTTATTATGCTCAATGCAGCTCATTGCACTTCTAATGGAGGGTGATGTGGTATAACATAATGACTGAGCTAGGCTTAAGGCTAACAACAGTAGAATGCAATAGGCACAGTGATGGCTCATGATGTAATACAAGGAACAATCATAGCCAGAATTTTGTTAAAAGCAGACCAAAGGTCAAAGTCTGGTCAATTGTGATAGAAATGCTGTAACTTTAGGCTTAGGCTTACTCATTAAAATTAACAGAGAGCCCACTACCTGTATATTGCAACCCAAAACATAGACATGTCAAGATTTCTGAAACATGTAATATGTATTTCAAATACAAAATAGTATTTTGTAATTTTTATTTTATTGGGTTGAAGGAAATGGCTCTGTATTTTGTATCAAAATACTTTTTTGGTGTGTATTTTTGTATTTTAAAAATACTATGTGAAAAACACTAAAAAAAAGTTACTACTTGATGAATAATTGGTAATTAGGCAACAATGGTTAATGTTTATCGCAATCAGCTAATGTGAGAACAGCTGTGTTCAACGACATTCACAGCTTTTCAGTGACAGCCTTTGCTTAAGCATCAGCTCTGGTCTGAAGTATAAGTATAAGTATAAATACTCTTTTGATCCCGTGAGGGAAATTTGGTCTCTGCATTTATCCCAATCTGTGAATTAGTGAAACACACTCAGCACACAGTGAACACACAGTGAGGTTGTAATGGTCACCCATTAAAATGATGTGTTTTATTTTGAGCATGTACTCATATGATTTTGAATGTTACTGCTGGTATAATAGTAATTATGTGAATCATGAACATTAGATAGGCTACCAGAAATGAAGTAAACACACGGGTATAGGACTGATTTTCACTCTGATAATGAGGAACTCCCATCAATTGGCCTGTCAATCAATGGGAGGCGTTCGTGGGACAGGGTCAAAGTTTTCTTATGTTCTGCTATCACGTTAGGTAGGGGCAGCGCGAACAGGCCTATGTGTTTGACATGTTGGACTACGTGAGTGTGGAGTATCGTCGCACGGTCTCGGATTACCCTTTTTTGTTCTAAAGGACATTGTTGGATGCTTTGCCTTTTTTTCTATATGGGGATTACTCATCTGGACGGACGTTTGCCAACAAGGACAGGCTGGTGAGACGCGGGGTTTTTAAAACCGGACCGCCGTGTCCTTCCTTATTTATTTTTTTTTGCGTTCGCGGAGAGGCTGCCACTTCGTAAAAGGACATTGTTTTGTTTTCTCGGACATTTAGTTATTCCACGGTCTTGACCTATTGAACAATATACTTGACAAATAGTTTTGTGGGTATTTTGGGGTTGCTGGCGCGATGCGCGCACTTTGTTTTGTTTATGAGTGAATGAATGGAGCGGGCTTACTGTAGATTCCCGCCGGTACAATAATTCTATAAAGCAGGGAGGTTTAACGTTTGTGTCCTTGTGTTATTCAACCGTGTTTGGTAAAACGTCCTGGGGTTATTGCTAGGACGATCCATGTTTGTATTTTTTGGTTATTTAACGCATGTCCACTACTTTGATTGCCAGCAAGTGTAATGGAATAGTCGCCCCGCACCTTTTGATGCGTATTGTAGCCCTCGCTTTCGAAAGCATTAGAGAGCGTTTGTTACAAGGTACCCACTAATCACGGCGCAGTAAGCTGCCTGCAACAACAGCGGCGCTCAGGGAGCAGTGAGGGGTTAGGTGCCTTGCTCAAGGGCACTTCAGCCGTGCCTACTGATCGGGGTTTGAACCGGCAACACTCCGGTCACAAGTCCGAAGCGCTAACCAGTAGGCCACGGCTGCCCTGAAGCACTGTGTCCTTTTGTATCCAAGCCAATTAACAGAAAAAATGTCAGATATCTCAATGAACCACAATGACATCAATAGATGGTAAGGTGTTGAGTGTGTTTGAATTCCCTTCCTTGTAGCATCCTTTTCTGCATTGCACAGTGGGGAGAAGTTCACCTTGTTTAATTAAATAACAATTATATTTCCTTATTATCTGCATACTTGAGGTTGGAGATATTAAGGCAAGTCAAGTTTCTCACATACTGGAAGTTCAAGATATACAGCCTTATGATTTTCTTATTCAGTTCTACACTGGACTTGAATTACGAAATTCGGCACAGATACACAATTATGATTTTGGCCTATTGATTATAATGTGGTTAATTGTAAGTATAAGTATATTTTAATCTCTGCATTTATCCCAATCCGTGAATTAGTGAAACACTCAGCACACAGTGAGGTGAAGCACACACTAATCCCGGCGCAGTGAGCTACCTGCAACAACAGCAGCGCTTGGGTAGCAATGAGGGGTCGGGGTTCGAATCGGCAACCCTCCGGTTACAAGTCCGAAGCGCTAACCAGTAGCCTAGGCCACGGCTGCCGAATTGAAAGCTCTGTCAGTCAAATTCAATATCAAAATGTTTTAATTTGGCCTTTTATGGGGTATGTATTGGCAGACAGCCATGGTAACTTACCGTTGTCGTTGACACACCTGCTCGCTTGACTGCCACTGCAAAGTAGCCTGTGCATTGGCATTCTCCATGCGTGTACCCTGCGTGTCAGATAACCCTGACGTTTCTTGTATTGTCGTGCTGGCTGTCGGAATGATCAGCAGTATAGTAGGCCTACAAATAAGTTCGCTAAAATATTGGTGGGGACAATTTTGTCATCTTAAAATTTTGATTAGGACTAGTCCTTAGCGTCCCACCCTAAATCTACGCCCATGCCTGACATGCCTGACTGAATCCATTAATTGTACGACCTATAGCCGGGAAAGCAGAGTTTTAAATGAAAATGGAGTTTCATGTTTAACCTCAGTGAAGTTTGAAGGAGTCAAGCAACACGAAAAAAATGTTTCTTGTTGACTTTTAAGTAAGATATGTCGATGTGACTAGGGATAGTGGGTTTTTCAAAGTGGACTTTTCCCATCCCTGTCTGTAATGGCCACAAAAAGGAGATGGCCACAGCCTCCTGAGACCGAGCAATTTAAAATACTACTACTACTACTAATAATAATAATAATAATAATAATTTATTTTGTAAAAGCGGGTCTTGATTTTAGAGAAAAAAATAAATGCAATGCATTGAATTACAGTAGGATCTTATGATATTTGAGACACTACGTAAGGGATAATGCCCATTGAAGTTAAGGGGGCACGTGCCCCCTCGGATTTTTCGGATCATAACTTTGTTCCTATTATGCTCCATATACTAGATGACCAGTCAACAGCCCTTTTCCTAAAATTGGTGTCTGTGTATGTTCCCGTAACAACTCACACGTGCATTGAGCTCGCAATGTTTTGCTTGTGTTGTTGAACTGTTACAGTTAACTTTAGGCTACAGTTTGAACAGTTGAACTGTTACAGTTACAGTTTAAACAGATACAGTCAATGGTGTTGAAGTGGTAAGTAGTCTAGCTAAGCAATAAAAAGTAGTGGAATTATTTGTAGTTGACCAGGAAATTTTGCCTTGATGATCAAATAGTTAGAACTATGGATTTGATGTTGGCCGCGAATTCAGAGCATTACGTTAACGTTAGCCTACATGGTGTCAGTATAACGTAGCCTAGGCTACTCTTACAAATATTACAAATATTTGGCAAAGTCTCCTGGTTCAATTGTTTCCAGTTTCATAAACGAGGGTGTTAGATTTGCAGTGACTACAAAATCCAACCTAATACCATTAGGCCTACCAAATGTTGGATGTTCCTCCACTTGTTCTCTTCACGTATCTGGCTGCTAATCCATGTAATGAAAAGGGATGGCCTACCCGTTCAAAAGGAGGCTTAAAGTTGCTTTATATAGGATCGCTATGACCGTGATGTAGAGGGCAAGAAAGTATAATAGTCTCTCTCGTGCTCATAACTTAGGTTATTATCACTTGCTCATGATTTGCAGATAGCAACTTACCAATGAGGTAGCCTATTGCTTACCATAATGGTCATGAAAAATATATTAGGCCTACTAGTAAAATATTCAAATATTTAGGGTTAACCTTACTCAGCACTGAAACCTGTCAAACTTCTTTCAAAAGTCCTTCATCACATAAATTAAGATTAAAATAATTTATTTTCTGAGCACCACAAAGTCAGACCTCAGCAACTTTTTTAATGTAAGATTGTTCTTAGGTCACATATCAATCAAATCATAACAACTGCAATGATACTGTTTTTAAAATCATGTGTAGTAGGCCTAAGTGTAAATGTGTGTGTCTAAACATGCTTTAATGAGCTGAATTTGAGCTTACAGTTCTTTCACCAACCTATGTGTTTTACATTAACTTACAAAATAGATACTTTAGCTTAGTCCTCAGATAGAGGATGGTTGCTGCTCTGTTAAGGTATTTCTGTCCCTCCCAAACTGCATTAAAATGGTATGTTTAAGCAGCCAGAATTTCAAAATCTCCTGGGGGAGAAATCACCGACCCCCCTCTAACAGGACTACTGTGATTACTGTGAATGTATGTGTGTGCGTGTGTATCTGTTTATGCACATGTGTGCACATGGAATGGGTTAACATGACCCCTGGAGGCAAACATACAGAAAAAATTGGTCATCCTAGGCCCTACGGTTCTCAAGATATTCACAGAAAACTGTGTCTGCCCTACCCTCCTTTCGGGGGGTGCAGTCCAGCGGGGGGGGGGGGCTACAGATCAAAACGAAAAACGATGGTTCCATGCTATCCATATGGGGTTACATGCCCACCAAGTTTCGTCTACCCCGGTCTTTCAGTGTCCCGGGAATCCTTGACGGAAATTTGGACATGCGAAAAAGAAAAAAAATCTGACTAAACCTATATGACCGCCGCTTCGCTGTTATTTGTTATTATTATTTGAACATCAGTAGTAAAAGATATCGTTTCGCCAATATATCGTTTTCAATCAAAGAGCTTGCAGACATTACATAAGTATATTTGGGAATATTTAAAAGTGTATCACTCCTTTTATGGTAAGTTCTGTAACCCTGCTTTGTGAGATCTCCTCCAGGAAGAATGAAAAAAAGTCCACTACACCAGCTCAATTAACCAATTTATTGCGACGCTTATTGCGGGCACTAGCCCTTCATCAGCCCTTCATCTCCTCCAGGACATTTATTGTGTCAGGTGTGTCCAACCATAGGTCAAGTTCAAGTTTTCTCTTCACAAAAACAGGATCAGTCAGGGAATTAGTCACGAGTGCTGGTGCTTATAACAGTCTCAACAGCACAGGATGTAATGACTGGATAATGAGCCTGCAGTATTATATTATGCTAAATTCAATTTAATTCCATTTGTGTTGAACAGAGCAGAATACTAGTTACTAATACCGAAGAAAAAGAGAAGTTTGTTTATCACACACAGAGAGGGTGAGTATAGGCCTGCCTACAAAAGACACACAAAATACCCTTCAATTAGGGGCAACATGTTCTGAGTCATATTCTTCCTCTAAAAAGGTTTTCAGTGAGTCATGTTTAATGCTGATTTACCCTGAACATAACTGGCCCTGGATCAGGCTAGGTGGGCAGTCTGTTACTATGGTGATGTGCCACACTAAAAAGAGATCTATCTAAAGGGTTAAGGTGCAAGCCCAGGTTACATTGATTTAAATCTGTAGTTTACTGAAATCTGTAGTTTGCCAGCTAAACCACTGAATGGTAAGTAAAAGTAGGGTGAGATCTGGAATATGCATGTAAAAATGTTACTGAAACTAAAGCCTGTGTATTATGCAGAATGACTAAGCACTTCTGTAATGGCTCACCAATGATGACCGTGTTATCATCAGCGATCAGCATTTTGCTGTGGACGTAGATGAGCTCAGTCACCAGTTTGCCTTCTAGTTCAGCATGCGTCCGCAGTCCACCAAACGAGATGTAATTCATCCACTGGTCCCCCACTGAAGAGAGCAAGAGAAAAAGCAATAGACAGAAAGAGACAGGAAAAAAACTGTTTTCAGTTTAAACCCACCAACAGAATCAAGAGCCAATAGCAACCACAAACACCCTTGTTTTTACAGCCATAGAAACCAGCAGCCATTCTCACGTGCTAACAAACAAACTTGAGCCTTCCTAGGAGTATTGAGTTTACATATTCGTATGGACCCTTTCCATTATCAGCATCATAGTTGGCCCCACAAGGCTTCCTTTTGAACATTCCATATGTTATCTTAATGCAGAGGAAGTAGATTGGGGCCCAAATAGAACGTTCAAGCATTGTTTTTGTTTTTATTGTTGAAAGGGTCTATACTGTATACGGTCCTTGTATTTGCTCTTCAAATGTAATGAATCGGTGAGCTGTTCAGGTGGACAAGCGCAAGAGGATGCATGCGAAGGTCACTGTATCCAGCCAATAAGCCGAGTGTGGTCTGCTTTGCGGCAGACCCGGCCACTCTGCAAGGCAACACCGCCGGGCTGCTGGATAATTCACACTCAAGCACTGCCTCAGGTTCTCAAGAGCCCATCTCAGGCCCCTCGGCAGCATGACTTAGCACCATTCCAATCCACAAGTGTGTGTGTGTTTGTTTGTGTGTGGGGGGGTGGGGGGGGCTTGAACAACTGTCGGATTTTGAATAAAAGCGTGGGTATAAAGCCGGCTACGCATGTACTTACATGTTGCCTTTAGCAGTTGCCTGTGTAACAAACTCCAATTGTTATTTTGCATGATTTGTACACTGAGTCAGGGGTAAGCCATGCTGGTTTTACGGGTGGTGGTAAAAGGTTGCCAAACCAGCACTTCCTGTTTCACTGCTCCTCCTGTGCACACAATAATGACGTGGGCACAGGCCTGAAACTCAAATCAGAGGCCCTGCTGTGTTGACTTGAGGTGAGGTCGAATCCCTCATGCCATTAACTTAGCACAGCTGGTCTTAGATCAGGGTGGACTTGGAGACCTTGCTTGAGGGCGAGCCACAGGAACCACAAATACGCACAGGGAGTTTTCTGAGCGTACAGATCAACAAAAACGACTCAAACTAACGATGGGTTTGGCCAAAACACTTGTGGCTTTTACTTACTATCTCTCCGCAGCTGCGAGATGATGGAGCAGTCCCCTCGATTCATAGTTCTGAAAGAGAGAACCAACAACACGACTGAAACAGAGAACCAAGAACATCAGTAACAACTGAGGACTGAAACTTTCCTTCTACTTCAAAATTGAGAAGTAGTAATAGTCCTAATAGTCATATTATATTTACTGTGAAACACATACATGCACACACACACACGAGAAACAATGTAAAAATGAATATAGACCTGAAATGCCTGAAGACAAAGGCAACACCAAACCATGGGAACACAGTCAGCAAACTGACCTTAAAAACCCTGCCTATTTTGGGATGATTGTCGTTTCTATCTCCCTATCTAATATCTCTTTATCTCGCCTCCCTAATGAAATTTCCTCTGTTTCAGTGGCTTGAAGCTTCCTGAAGGGGTTTGGCTTGAAATGATTCATCTCTGACGGGGAAGTGTCTCATAGTACAATCCATCAGTCTTCTGCAACAAAGGTGCCGACTGGCCAGCTCACCTGTAGTTGAAGTGCATGACGGCCTGGATAGCACTGCCACCACCGGTGTTGATGTCCCCCTCAAACCCAGGCAGAAGAGGGGTGACAACGTAGACACGGTACTTCTTGTTCTCCCTGGAGATAGGGAGATAGGGAGATAGAGAGAGAGAGTGTGTGAGTGTGTGTGTGTGTGTGAGAGAGAGTGAGTGAGTGCATGTGAGTGAGTGTGTGTGAGTGAGTGTGTGTGTGCGTGCGAGAGAGAGAGAGAGAAATGAAATAACAGAGAAGGAGAATGGTCATGTTAGAGAGAGAGCAATCAAGAAGCAGATAAGAATGAGAAAGAAAAACATCAGGAGGGACACAAATGGGGATATCAAAACAGCTCAGTGTTTTTATTACACACAGCATATTATTTTCACTCTTGCAAAAAATTACATAAAAAACATCAACCTTAAAAAGCAAGGAATTCTAAAGAAAACAGCCCATGCCATCTGGAGCCAGTCCACATATGGTGGTGGTTAAGCAGTCAGCATGTGCAGCATAGTGTGTGTGTGTGTGTATGTATATGTGTGTGTGTGTGTGTGTGTGTGTTGGGTGGGGGTACGCTGTTTTGAAGCAAATGCTTAGAAACAGCACAAATATAGGTTGTCTATTGAATTGGCAAGTGGCATTATACTTAGCATGCCCCAATGAAGGGTTCCTGACTTTTATTAAAGCCTGCCAGTGCCAATTACAGTGCAGATTTATGGTACTGATAACCATGTTATTTTCCTTCTGTGTCCACAGTATGGTGGCAGCACACCAGGGGCCTATTAAAGTAAGGCATGTAATAAGGTATATGGACATCATGAAGAAAGGGACTCACTTGTAAGCTTTGATGATTCTCTCAGCAATAGCATCTCCGATCTTGTTGTACACATGCTTGTTGTCTGCACAGCTTATAAAGAACTGATTCTGGAAGCCAACAAAACAAAGTAAGGATGTTAAGGATGTTTGTCGTACCCAGTGTAGACACTACTTTCATGTTCTGCTTGCCTCTTGGTAGAAAAGGAAAGCACCACTTCCAAGTTATTGTGCAGAAACCACAGGGGGAAGTGAACATCGAGAGATTCTGATCTGGTGTTTTATGATAAGTATAGTGGGTACCTCTATGTAGACATAGTGTTGGCTATTCTGGATCACATGGACGTAGGCATTGTGGATGGACTCCTCGTGGTACTTAATACCAACAGACCAATCACATGCCGATCGCAGAACCTGAGACAAGACAGTTTAAAGGATTTAAGAGTTTGGACTGGTAGCATTAGAGTCAACAAAAACATTGAGGGGGTGCCTCCTTCAACTCCGACCCAGCTTCACATTGCCTGTCTGTAAAGTGGCACAGACAGTCTGACTGACAGTACTTATATGTTAAGTGACAACGTATGCAGGACTCAATGTGACTCAATGTGAATTACAGGACTCCCTTACCTGTACTTTTGTCTTGGTGCAGTTGGGAACCTGGTATCTGATCTCATTGGCAGTGGTGTGAGACTTGGGTAGCAGGTATGGGTAAGACAGAGACCTGTACTTAGGCTTCATAAGCTGGAGGAAAAATACAGACAGACTGTTGCCAAACAACTTTAAAAATGATACCCTCCTTTTAAAGACCAACGCTGTAACTGTGCCATGAAATACAACTCGACTATCGAAGCAATATCTATTTATAAGCTAGAGAACAGAGTTGTTGCAGGGTCTAGTTACAGAAATATGCAGTGGAAATCTATTTCTTCCACAGTGTGCCTCACCTTGGTGAAGTTCCAGCGCTGGATGAAGTGTCTGGCGACGTCTCTGGCTGCCCTCCCATGGACCACTGAGGCAATGTCATGCCAAGGCATTCTGGGAGTTGTATGCCTGTCAATGAAGTCTGTGCAAGGCGAAAATGATTACATTGTATTTCCAGAAAAGGACTTACTTCTTTCATGTGTTCTATCCACTGATTGGTTTTGACAAAGAAACTGTAGTAAACCACTTTAGATGATTAGAATTGAAAGCGGCTCACCATCAAATGGCTTCTCGAGCTGGATCCAGTCCTTGTGGACAAAGTTGCAGTAGTCCTTTCCATGCCAGAAGCGGGTATTACCAAGGAGCCCCACAACATCAGCCTGCATGTTCTGGGCAGACTCTGCCCCTACGGAAAATGAGACACAAAGCAAACAGCACATACTTATGACCTGAACAATGGAGGCAGACTCCACCAAGCAGCCCAACTGGCAGGGCCAGAAATGCCCTAATCAAAACAAGATTACGAGCAGCTTTCAGGGGAAAAGCTCCGTGGCACTGGGAAGAGCTGGGATAACAGACATTTAAGTCACCTTGACCTTGAGAGGGTGGAGACAGGGAGACCAGAAACTACTTTAAAAAGTAACATTCAGGAGAGTTTTGTCTTTTTGAGAGACAAGTTTTGCAAAATGGCCATGAAGCATGAAGTCACATCCATTGTAGACTAAAATTAGAAAGCCATTTGCCCAATCACAGATCCAATTAGTCGTTTTTGCCTTCATATCTCTGGTAGTTTCCTGTTTCCTATCTCTGCTAGTCTCCATCACATCCTTTCAGGACATAGGAATTCTAGCATGCAAAGCTAAGGTGCCCACATCAATGGCCCTGCTGTGCAAGGGGTTAGTACAGGAAGCCAGAGTGCCCTGTTGCGGTTACACTCAATAGAGTTTTCCCATCAGGACTCTGGCTGCTTGTAGTACACCATCCCTGGAGACCGGGTGCATGTGCAGTATTTCAGGGCTGCCTTTGACAATAACAACAGTAATAATAAGGGTCTTATTCTTGTTGAAACTCTTCATTTGTCAAAGGGATGAGTGCCACGAAACACACACACACACACACAGAGTGGTTCTCCAAAAATAGGCCTCCCTGTGACTGTGTTAAAACAGTGGTTCTCTCCAAAGCTGATGCTGTGCTCCTGTCAAGGCAAATTATTATTTTTTCATGATCATATCAAACTAATGGCCAAAAATTAGATAACCCTTTCATTAGAATTTTGTAAAGCTTAAGCATAGGCAGATGCACACATACACACACTTGTGCACGTGCATACACACACACACAGCTTAACTAAACCAGCGCAAGGCTGAGAGCCACAGTTTCCGCAATGGATCAATGTGAGATGCTGCCCCTCCTCCTATTCATTGATATTCAGAAGAAAAGAGTAGGAAAGGTACTCCAAAGGCAGGCCACACAAAGAAAAACCACCATTATTCAAAGACACTTTTGTTTGTGCAGAAACACCTGTTCACCACACACAAGTGTTTTTGACCTAATGGAGCACAGAAGCCGGGCTCACACAGGGCCCTACCCTCAAGCCCCTTCAACCAATCCTGAACCTCACTCACCCGGCAGTGATGGACCAGAAGGTGAGGCCACCTTCAACTCCATCCATCTACCTGGTATCAAATTGTGTTCGCTGGATATGCTGTTAGACCAACCTGTGAGAGAGGTTAGCCATTTATAATACCCTCACAGCTATGAGCCATGGAACTCTACACAAAATACTATAATGCTGGCTCCTTCTGATGACTTCCTTTCCTGACTCAACGTCTTGTGTTTGGGGGTTCTTCAGTAAACAGCTATGACGAGGTTGTGCTGAGATAAAGGTGGATATGATGTGTCTGTAGTAGGGAGTCAATCGCTATCTTCTAATGACCGCTATGATTTAATGCTTTTGTGGAAGCACAGGAACTAGTTCCTTATTAGGGAGTTAACATCTTGGCTAACACATTAAGGAGGATTCTGGGGTTAAGACCTCAATCAATATTACAAATCATGAGCTAATGCGTCACAGCAGTTAAGGACGTTTCTCTAGAACAACTGACTAACAATGACCCATCATCTCATTGGGTCAAATGGGTATTACAAAAGGCTATGAGATCGAGTTTAGCATTCTGACCCCAGAGCTGGTTAGTTCAGCATAGCGTTGTTAGTAAAAAAAAAGGCACACTGTTAACAAATAGCTTAAGCAGTATAAAAAGCACAAGTGAGAACATTCTGTAGTTAGATGTTAGTCCAAAGTTGCACCTTTAACCCTCCCAGTCAGAGTCACCACTGCCCAACTCCCCTTCCTCCCACTCTATACCCATCCACTGCATTTGATTAGCACAGCAATACATATAAAAAATACAAACATTAAATATACAAAATTAAATATACAAAATTACATATTGCCCAATTTAACACCATAGTCAACTGACCACCTCTTTCACACGAGTCTGTACATGTTAACAGATGTCGTTACAAGTCAGAACACAAGTCTGTTGGTCTGAGAGAGGATGTGCGTGAGGAGGACTTACCCTCCTCGCTGTCGATAGTGCTGACGCTGTCGGCGTGGGTCAGGCCGCGCTTGTGCAGGTGGCGGCGGATGCTGAAGCGGGGCTTGTGGCCACGGCCCTGGCCCTTCAGCTTGGGCTGGTCCAGCGAGTCAGCCGGCAGGACTCCCTTACCGTTGCTGGTAGCTGGGCATTTTGCTAGTGAGGCCATGGTGGGAGACGCCTCAGTTTCTGCCTGTTAAACAGACAAGAGGGCAGTATAACTGTAAGAAAACTGACACAATGACTGGTAGTATGGCACAGAAAAGTGTGTATACCATATGTTCACAGAGACTTTTTATACTTTTATGCAGTCACAGCACTACAATGGAAGCCAAATGGTTGGAATATACTGTATAAAGCTTTTTTGGCCGTCAAAAACCACTGATACTTTAACTTTTATGTTCTGCATTCTTTAAGTTTCTGTGTGTTTCTTATAAAGACAAATTGAGGCTTCTCTCTTTTATACAGACCACAAGATTTTAGTGTGTTGAGTTGACAAACAGTAAAAAGGAATGCAACAAAATAAGGAATGTGTGGTTTCTTCTCGCCACCTCTGCATTCTGCATAGCTCGGGTGACGCTCCCGACGTCAGTCAGGCGATGTTCGCAGTCATCCCAGCGGCCATATGCCAGGTCAATGCCTCCCACAAAAGCCACAGACTGGTCAATGACTATGATCTTCTCGTGGTGAGCCCACAGGTAGACAGAGGAGGACACGTGGTCTGGGTGCCTCATCACCTGCACACACAGATAGATCGACAGAGTTTCGGCTTTAGGTTTATGAGTTTATTTGACAGGGGCCATGTAGGCTACAGTCAGAGCCGGACAGTAACAGAGTACATTTACTTGAGTATAGTACTTGAGTACAATTTTGAGGGATCTGTACTTTACTCGAGTATCATTTTTGGGGAGTACTTATGACTTTACTCAAGTACAATTGACAGGCAAATATTGTACTCTTTACTCCACTACATTTCTATCCATAACCGTGAGTACCAGTTACTTCTTCTAAAAAAAAAAAAGGAAAAAAGAAAATTCTCAGAAACCCTGAATTTGTTGTTTCCCTCTCAAACGTGATTGGATTGTGCAGGCGGCACTGATTGGGACAGCCTATCAGCAATCACCTTCAGCTTTCCGCCAAAGTCAACTCCATGGTCAGATTTAGATAAGAGACGAAACCATGGACGAAACAATGGATGAAGACGCAGCAGGTCCATCCCGAATGTGCCAACCTGTGGCCCCACCTCGCCAGACTATTTCAACTTTCTGAACAAGTTAATGATAGTTTTCACTTTAAGTGTTTCAATTACAAAATAGTATTCTGTATTTGAAATACGTATTTTAAATACATGTATTAGAAATACTGCCCATCCCTGGCAACATGGTAAAAAGATGAAAATGACTTGATTTTACTTTCAATTCCTTTTACATTCTCCAAGGTATTAACATTTGTGGTATTAACATTCCTCCATGTAGGACGTTTCTGTACATAAATGTAAGCAATGTGGCAGTAGTAATGCAATATTTCGAAAATGTACTCTTGTACTCTTGATACTCAAGTACTTTTAAAAACAAGTACTTCAGTACTTTTACTTAAGTAGGCATCTGACTGTTGTACTTTTACTTGTACTTGAGTAAAATTGAGCAAAGCGTATCTGTACTTTTACTCAAGTAATAAAGCTGTGTACTCTGTCCGCCTCTGGCTACAGTACAGGTTAAGACAGGGAGACAGACAGATAAACATTAGACAGCCTCAGCAACGTTACATAAAACAACAGTCACAGTGGTTGTCTATTAATGCACAGATAGATATAATCACGTTCAATGTACACATTAGATAGCAGTAGACAAACTGTTGAGCTATTTTGTCTCCATTGACCTAATTATGCCTTCATGTGTCCCCATTTCCACATCACCCTTTTCCATTTCAGTCTGCTTCATTTACTTTCCTTCGGTCACAGTCTCACACCCTTTTCCACACCCTTCTGTCTGTGTATAATCATGTGAAGATGCATGTGGGTCAACCTTCGGCGGCTACACCCTGACTAGAAGTTTGACAGACAGCTACCAGTTGTTGATGTTTGCTCTTGCTGATGGGTATGCGGAATGTTTGACGAGGAAAGGCAGTACCAAATGGGAAGAATGTGCCAAATCTCTCTCTCGCTCGCTCGCTCGCGCTCTCTCTCTCATTATTTTCACTGTTGATATCATATTGTTGTTACTACTAATATGCTTAATGTATTGTGAGCCACTTTGGACAAAAGTCTCTGCCAAATACCATAAACAGGAATATAAATACACAAAACTGTAATGTGACACCTCGGAGTACAGAAATGTTTACATTGCCAATCCAAACCCACATGTCATGCATTACAATGCAGTTCTCAAGTTTCAATTTGTCCTTCTACCTTGACATTTGGGTGAAGGTGCATAAGTGTCCTTTTGCTGTATTCACTGTTGATGCCCAGGGCCAGCTCCACCTCTTTGTACAACATCACGAAAATCCTCACGCCTTGTTGCTGCACAACCATAAGACATTCATAAATTTTACAGTGGGGGTTAACACACACACACACACACACACACACAATCAGGGCTATAAATCTAACAAATGGACAATAGTGGCATTTTAATGGTGCGGAGAGATAGGAGAAGAGACTGACTCACTGCTCTACGTTTTAAAATGCAGTCCAGGCGCCAGTAGTTGCCCTCGACGACAGGCCTTTTCAGGAAGATCTCCGGGCTGAGCCTAAAGGCATAAACACGTGTCAACAATAATTCTGCTCATTCATCGGCACAACAATATTTATAATTTATACTTTCCTGTTACTGTATGCATGTGCTTGTGGGTGGGGTTGGGTGATACTGTAAGCTCTGCTCAAAGTGCACCAACCCCACTGCAGTGAAGTAAAACAAATACACTTAACATGCACCTATAAGGTATGCATACAAGTAAGTGTTATAGCTGCACACAGTTTGATTTTTAGTCGTCTGTGGGGGTGTGCATTCACACCTCATATATGCCGATCTGTTATACCTTAATGAAAACATTCTGCTTAATCTGACTAGGGCAGAACACAAATGGTTAATGCCTGCTGAGGCGATATTGGCAAGCATTAAATAATATTACTGAACCACACGTGGTGCAGAAAATAGGCCACAGCCAATAACAAGAATAGGCAAGCTGATCTGATTGCCAGTCATTATTCAGTCATTTCCGAGTACCTAAGTCATTTCATAATGTGCAGGGCACTGAGGCAGAACACTTACACCACTACAAAGAGGTTTTGAGCATTCTGACATACAAACAAGTGTGTGATTTGGTTCTTTTTTTGTTGTGAGTTTGATTGTAATTTTGCTTTGCCCTGTACAGAATCTCCCCTCTCTGCCCTGTCTCTCACACGCTAGACAGCATGGAACACATCCAGCCAACCAAATCATTTCCTCTCTTTTGTGTCTCTCTTCCTGGGTTGTGGGTCTGCCATGCTTTACTTAACGAGTCTCTTCCTGCTTCCTCACTCTCGGTCATAGACAGTATACGCATTGGAATGCTTGCCTAAGGTCGAACTCAGTTACTGATTTCCATTATAACGGGGAGAAACAAAGCTCTGCTCTCTGTGTTTGTGCAACTCGGAGTTTTAATCATTGCTGGTGCCCTTTTTCAGCTCCAGCTGGTTTTCACTTTGTGTCAAATTACAAAGCAAATCGATTCCACAAGGTCTTCAAAGGTCTGCAGAGTCTCTCAGCATTCTAATTGTTGCACACTGCAACGGTTAGATGCGGTGCTGAGAAACCGTTGGCATGACACCAACATTCCTTCACAATAGCATTTCTGCAACAGAATTACTCTGCATACTAACCACCAGTCAGTGATGAAGATCTCTTCTTTTGCTTCCTCTAGTGCATTAGCCACATCCTCCATGTAGGTCTTCCCATTGACATACCTGTAAAAAGCAGAGCAAAAACATTTGATACCTCCACAATGCTTTTGTTTTTAATGATGAAACAGAGTCTGTCATTGACTTGCTATCATTCTCAGAGGACAGTTTGAAGGCACAGCAGCAGGACCCACTGAGCCTATGTGAAGAGCCCGAAGACAGACTCTCTCATGCAGACACTATCACATTCCTCCACAGGGTCACGCGGAAGATCAAAGCTAGCGTTTCACTTTTCCCCCACCGTGCGTTCTCTCTCATGTTACCCCAGCGAAACAGGGCCCTCGCCGACCAGGACACTCGAGGCCACTGCTGATGCCCAGCCCTGATCACCTACGCTATGCTGGCAGCATGCGGGTGGAGAGAAGAGGAGAGAGCTGGAGGTGAGGATAGGGGGGGGGGGGGGGGGGGGGGGGGGGGTTGCTCACCACTTGGATGGGATGTCCACCTGCTCCTGGGCGAAGGAGCCAAAGCGCTGGTCGGTGAGGAAGGCGCTGCCGTACTTTTGAACAAAGTCCTCGATGGCCTGCCCCCACCAGCGGGCGTGACGGTAGCTGTTGCACTTCAGCACCAAAGTCCTGCAGGGGGCAGTCAGCAGAGAGAGGGTCAGGAGGGAGCACTCGGGAGTTCAAACTACTGTACACAAACTACAATTCCTCATTAGGGCCCGGGCACCAGAGGTGCAGCCCTATTGTTCTTTGAGTTTCGATGATCACACATGACTAAGGGTGTGACCATAAAGCTTTACAATGCACCTTTAAAGGCTATGATAGGAAGTGAAGCATCTGCCTAATCTGAACAAACAAGCAAGATGCAAAATGGCTTGCAACTGACCTGTTTAGATTGTCGATGCGCACCCCGTGCTTAGTCTCTGTGTCTTTGGAGTCCATTTTGATCGAGAACTCTTTGTCCACCAGCATGACAAAGGAGATGGCCCCTGAGTCTGGCTTCATGTACACCAGAAATGAGTCTTTCACAACCAGCCACCTGCAGGAGAGCCCAACCAAACATCAGCCCACAAGTGAGGAAAAACATTCTGCTACAGCACACAAACAGCTGCCTGCACGCTATGTAGCATTAGCAGCATATGCTAGCAGCACTATAATAATCAGCTGTGCTGTAAGGGCCAGCTGCTGAGAATTGTGCTTATCCCAACAGCGAGAATCACTTGGAAGAAGGCCCAAGATTTCTGAAGGAGGATAAAACATTTGTACACAAATGTTTAAAATGTACACAACCCACCAAATGGACACATCGTCTAGCTATGCAGGTACGCTTTCATGACCAGTGTAAAGACATACAGTATACAGCTCTGGACTTTAAGTGGCTGTTTCATGATGAAAGAAAAAAAAACAGCTGTACTGACCGTTTGGACCAGCGGTAGCACATTTTACTGTGGCCACAACAGTTGAGCCCAGGGATCCGGTGACCGCCGGACCGCTTGTAAACAAAGCCCTCCCTGCGAAAACAAGATGGCAGAGGTCAACTGCACGTGGAATATATTTCCCTGTGAATGACGGGGTAGAAATCTTCACTTGTATTATGGGTTATGCATTTCTTCAAAAAGTTGACATAAATAATGAATCACATAGTAATTCTGTAATACACTTGATAGTTATGCATGAAGAGATTTCTTACAAGCCTTTTGCTCCCAAATCATGAATGAAGGACAGCTGGCTCACATCAATGAACTCTGTCTACAAAGTGAAATAAATATAGTCACAGATCAAGATATATCTTGATGACACGCTGATAACTGATTATAAAAACACATTCAAAAATCTTACTGTAGCATGGTAGCTTCTGTACATTGGCATTTTCAGCAGCTTATTCAAGTAATCTTCCAGTTGTTTCTGAAAGAAGACAACAAAAAAATCACTCCGTTTATATTTTCTATCTCTTTCTGGATGAATGACATGGGCAAAATCCAATCAGGAGAGAGACTGACCCTTCTACTGGACACCTGCTCCTCCCTGGCCAGGTCCTCCCCACCCCCTCGTGGCAGACTGGGCATCTGACGTGCCAAGTTCCTGTTTATAGTCTGCCGACGTTCTGTGTGACTGAGCAGAGAAGGAAATTACATAAGTCACTAAATGCACTATGCAACAGATAATTAAAACTACTATGTAAGTACAAGAGGTAAAAGATATTTGTCACTAAGGAAGACCTAAAACAGCAAAAAAACGAAAATAGATGTCAGCAACTTTAGTCAGGTTTAATAGATATCCGTTATTAGTGAGTCGAATAAAGATAAAGTTACAGTAAAGAGATAGGACAGGAAAGACTATAGAGACTAAAAATAGAATGACAGCCACAGTGGAGTCCACCCTTCCACTATTCGTGACAGATGGAGGATCTGGTCACCTGCGAGTGGGCAGTGGGATTCTCAGGAAAGTCTTGTAGGTGCGCAGCTCCCGGTGAAGCTCCATGAAGTGTTTCTCCTTCCTCTTCACAATCCAGGTGAAGTTCCCATGCTTCATCTCAATTTTAAAAACAGCAGGGAGCACCTGAATGTGGCATAAGAATATTATGAGACTTGTGTCTGGAGATAAACACACAGTTCTGCTATTTTAGCTCATAGTATTATTATATAGGTTTAGTCAGATTTTTTTTTTTTTTTCGCATGTCCAAATTTCCGTCAAGGATTCCCGGGACACTGTAAGACCGGGGTACACTAAACTTGGTGGGCATGTAACCCCACAAGCCCCCCCGCTGGACTGGACCCCCCGAAAGGAGGGTAGGGCAGACACAGTTTTCTGTGAATATCTCGAGAACCGTAGGGTTTAGGAGGACCATTTTTTTTTGTATGTTGATCTCAAAGGGCCATGTCAACCCATTCCATAACCACTCATTTCATGTATAGCGCCACCTAGTTAAACACAAAAAAGTAAAAATGAGGTGTTGTAATTGCAGGTATCTGTGACCTAACATAGTCAAAACTGCACGAAATTGGAAGTGTAGGATCATTATGACACCCTCTGAATGCACGCCAAGTTTCGTGGAATTCCGTTCATGGGGGGCCACACAATAAATTAATTTATGTTACTATACACCAACTGGCCTGTAGGTGGCCGGAGACAGTTTTCTGTGAATATCTCGAGAACCGTAGGGCCTAGGAGGTCCACCTTTTTTTTGTATGTTGGTCTTAAGGGGGGCATGTCAACCTATCCCATTACCACTTATTTCATGTATAGCGCCACCTAGTTAAAAATTAAAAAAGCAAAACATTAGGTGTTTTCATCACAATATCTCTGGCTGACATGGTCAAAACTGCACGAAATTGAAAGTGTAGGATCATTATGACACCCTCCGAATGCATGCCAAGTTTCGTGGATTTTCGTTCATGGTGGGCCTTACAATAAAATAATTTATGTGTACATGTAGTGACCGTACACCAACAAGGATTCCCGGGACACTGAAAGACCGGGGTACACGAAACTTGGTGGGCATGTAACCCCACATGGATAGCATGGAACCATCGCTTTTCGTTTTGATCTGTAGCCCCCCCCCCGCTGGACTGGACCCCCCGAAAGGAGGGTAGGGCAGACACAGTTTTCTGTGAATATTTTGAGAACCGTAGGGCCTAGGATGACCAATTTTTTGCGTATGTTTGCCTCCAGGGGTCATGTAAACCCATTCCATATGCACACATGCGCATAAACAGATACACACACACACATTCACAGTAATCCTACGTATGACATACTCACACAGTAGACATATATACGCATGCATGCACATGCACACACACAGGCACATAAACAGGCAAACACACAAGCACATGCACATGCACACACACACACACACACACACACACACATAAACATAAACATGTACACGCACACAATTCAAGAATTTCTCAGAATTATGAACAGGCAAGATGGGGGTGGGGTTGTATAAAATGTATATTACATGTGAAATCTATGAACTAATCATGTTTTGGTACTTGTTGTCTAGCAGATACCAGTGAGAATTGAGTGTGCAGTTAGACAGTTAGAATCATATATGCCTTTCAGCGTGACTTATTTTTGTGGAAAACATGTGCTGGACTGGGCGGCGGTCATATTTTGTACCGCTCTGCGGTACATCTAGTTGTTATTATTACATGTGGGAACTCCACTTACTAAGCTTTTCACTGAAAAAATACAATTAAACCACGATGGGCCAGATATGGATTAGGACTGGCTTTAGCCCCAACTCCACTAATTCAAACCACAATACAGCCTAGATCTGAGTCTAACCCCCCCCCCCCCCCCCCCCCCCATACACACACAAACACATGGTTCCTGAGAGCTCTTCTGAAGTTGAGCCAAGGGCCACAACTGAACACGGACCTTTGACACGCTCCTCTGGCTGGTGACATTGAAGCGGTCCTGGGCTATCCTGGGGCGCTCCACTTCCAGGATTTTGGCGGAGATGCCGAGGGTCTCGATGTAGACCCGTGTCTCTGGCTCCTTGAAGCCTGTTGTGTTGTAGATGGCGGTGAAGGGGATGCGGAGGTCTGCCAACACAACCACACCACAAAGGGTTAATATATTTACTGGAATTAATCACTCCCATGTTAGACAAACTCATAAACTCATCCTTCTGACAAAGATATCTCTTTAACTTGTCGTTAGTTACAGACTTTTTAGCGCTAACATTGAAATGGTGGCTCTCGTGTTTGTTACTCACCTGGGTTGCCGGCATCAATCCCGTCAAACACCTCGTCCCCCCCATCACCCATGTCCAACTCTCGTGTGTCTAACTTCTCCATGATCTCTGTCATGTCCGAAGCCACTAGATGCAGTGTGCTGGTTGTGGGCTCGTGGTGCCGCAGCATGGCTAATAGTCAGCCTGCTGGCCAGGGCTCTCCTGTACACACAAACACACACACAAACACATTTAGAGCTTGTGATGTCCGTTGTCTGCAGACAGACAGGGTGTGTTGTAGGGAAGTACAGTGTTGGTAGGGTAAGGTTGAGAGAGTCAAAATGCATTATAGCTGAATCCAGAATAATTCTAATAATGCACTGGCTGGGTTCTAATAATGCACTGGCTGGGTTTTCTTCGTAAGTACAGGCTGCTTTGTTTTGGGAACTAGACTAAGTTCATTTCGGCGCATGATTCTGAGTGTGAGTGTATATTCCATAGAAGTCATCACACAGGAATATATGTCCCATGTTCGTGGGTGAGTGTATGTGTATGTGAGTGTTGAGAGAGAAGGAGAGAGAGGGAGAAGGGAGAGAGAGAGAGAGAGAGAGAGAGAGAGAGAGAGAGAGAGAGAGAGAGAGAGAGAGAGAGAGAGAGAGAGAGAGAGAGAGAGAGAGAGAGAGAGAGAGAGAGAGAGAGAGAGAGAGAGAGAGAGAGAGAGAGAGAGAGAGTCTGTTTATCCATCAATGGTTTAGGGGTAAAAGGTAAAAGCGTCAGTCCGCAGCATATCCTACTAAAGAGCCTGAACAGTGAGTAAAACCAGAACTCCTCTCTCATCATCCTACAGTATTTCTGCAATCTCAGATGCTATTACACAACCAGACTTAAAAAGCCTAAATGCTGAATGATGACTACGTACCGCTCAACATCCTGTGGTCCTTAACTTGTACTTAAGATGACCTAAGATGTTTCAGAGAAACATAACTTGCAACTCTAAACTTGAGGTAAATGGCTGCACTAATGCAACCATAAACAGCTCTGCGTCTGCCATTGATCTACCATCTGCAGTCACCTCCAGCACCAGAATAGGTCTACCCTCACCCATGAGGCGTGCGGGTTATGGCAAGTAGAGGCCTCGGCCACACAGCCAGCCCGCGGTGGGCTTGTTCCGATTATGGCTCTGTAATTGGTAACCTGTGGGGCAGATGAGTGGTTTACTGAGTGAAACAGTGGTCAAAAGCCACACACGCACACTGCTAAATATTTACATATGTGCAGGAAGGGTTTTTAAGATGCACAACAAGTACGTGCGCACACACACGCACACACACACACACACACACACACACACACACACACACACACACACACAGACAGCCAGATGTAATAAAATCAGATGAATACTACTGGGTCTAATGAACCATACAGGAATATATGTATATGTATGGCATTGTCATTCACCGCAGAGTCTCAATGCTATCTGACAAGTTCAAAAACATCATTGTCTACCCTAAAGGCAACTGATGGCATCACATGCTCATATAATAAGAAATTCTTCATCTCACTTCTCCAAAGGCTCATTGTGAAAATAGCATGCCTTTCCGTTGCCTTTAGAAAAGGACCAACACAACAATGAGCTGAAAGACTCTGTCCCAAAGGATTTATGTAGCAGGCCCAGGGCTACTCCAAACGGTCTTGGACAAAGAAGCTAACCAGTGAGCACCCTGAGAAAACACATCACGTCTATCCATTCCAACACTGATGCTTCAGAATGTCGTGCACCTCACAGCTCCATACACAGGCCACTGTGATGGTGAATGTGTGCATGGGACCTGCATTTTGAGGTGTTGTGGGACATGTCACAGACTCCCACTCAAACTCGACGCCTGTGGTCTAGTCTCCCGTTTCAGCCAACACCATCGTGGATTTAGAGCTGGCTCGGCTCTCGTCTAGTGTTAGTGGCATTTGTTTCTTTCCAACATATGGGTGTGGGCGTGCATCTCAGCATCATCCTCCAATTTATCACCAAGAAAAACAAAGCAACCAAACAAAATAAAACAAGATAGGTAACAAGACAAACATTTACCGAAGAAGGGAATAGATTACTCCATTACGAGATTACTAACTTAAGCAGCCAGCAGGCATAACCCTGAACCTATTCCATTAGAAATAACACTAAAATATGGTTGTAAATGATCATTTGTGAGGGCAAGGTGAAATACCTGTATTAGATTGGCACATCCAGATCACAGTCATCACTATGGTCTGTATATATTTCACAGCTGAGTGGCTGGCTGATTATAAACCTAAATGACCTTGATCTACAGGAAAAACTGCCCTTTGGGGGGGCAACAGGCTACAGCGCCTATACCATGTACGGGACCAAGTGCCCACGGGGACCAAGGTTCGAATCCGACCTGCGATCATTTCCAGATTCCTTCCCCATCTCTCTCTCTCCTGTCCAAATAAAGGCAAAAAGCCCCCCCCCCCCACCCAAAAAAAAGAACTGCCCTTTGACTCATACATTCACATTAGTCATTTATTTTAGAGTATACTTTTATCTAAAGTGACTTACTATTAAAATGCTATTATACTAGCCTAAAGCCAAAACCATTATCACGGAGGTAACAATAGCCCACCGCCCACAATACTGTAGTTCTCATCACACTGACCTGTGTGTGGTCATTATTACCTGAATCAAATCATGACTAAACAAGTAATATGATCACTCTTTGTGCAATCTGAGACAGAGATGAGAGGAGAAAAAAAGTATGACAATAAATAGCCATGCTGGTCTCACCTTCCCTAATCAGACACCCTGAGAATAACACATCCAACCAGACTGCCAGTGGAAAGGAGAAGGACCAGGCCAACACTAAACACTAAATTCAACCTGGAAACCACATAAAGAGCACAAAATTATGGATTTGGGGATTTCAACACAGACTCTTGTGAAATCGGCAACAACACATTCTGAGGTTATGTTGAACAGAGAAGAATTTCAACTGCAAAATGTTCTTTCCAACCAACAGTGTTGAGCAATAAACTAAGGCTGTTAGCTTGATGACAACCCCCGACTCACTAATTCACAACAGCGATGTCTTCAGGTCAACTGGTCCAACCACATTGTCAAGTAACTTTACCCGGCCAACTTGGCCAATGAGATGAGTGCCAGCGAAGTTCATCCAACCATTTCATCTTTAATAACGCATAAATGACAAGGGTGGAAAAAGATCTTAAAAAAAAAAACAACCTTTCTACAACATACATATACTTAAACCTAGATATATAAATACTAAGGCTGAGTTTACTGGCAAGGAGATTTTTTACAGAACACCACATGAAGCAAGCTTTGGTTTCGGCCTGTGTTTTGTGTGTGTGTGTGTGTGTGTGTGTGTGTGTGTGTGTGTGTGTGTGTGTGTGTGTGTGTGTGTGTGTCAAAGTGAGTGGGTGTTGGCCCAATAAAGCACTAGCAGAGCGGAGCCACTTCAGAGGAAACAGAGCTGCCCCAAGCCCAGGGCCCTGTGGGCAGGGTGAGTCTTGCCAGTACAATGAAGCCATGGCCAATCTCTGATACTTTTCATTTCCTTCTTTGGGTTTGGGTTAGAGTTGCCTCTAAATTAATACATTTATCAAAGAGGGTAAATCAACATAAATACACATGGCCTATCATTTGAGGGTGGGTGGGCCAGCTTTATGATGCACAGATAAGGTTTGGTCATCCCTAACTGGAAACCACCATGGGCCTAAGAGATAATTTGCGCTGTGTTGGTGCCTGCCAACTGTTGGCGTGGCATCTTGTTACAAACCTTGGTCTGGAAATGCCATTCACCAAATGCAGAAGGGTCAAGGACTAATAAGGTCAGTAATGGGCTACATTGCAATTTGGCTAGTGAATTTGGGGAATGTCAAAGAGTATACAGTACTACTAATTGGCCTCAGCCTGAAGGCCTTCCAAACAAGCTGGCAGAATCAGAGACACTGGATCTGGTATTTACAGCTAGACACATGCTTACTTCACTTTCATAAATCTCTCTCAAAGATGACCGAGGGGTAACAGGCAAGAAAGTCCCGCAGCAATTGACGCAATTTTGTAGAAGCCCAGAGGTTGTCTGAAATGTATTGCTTGCCATAAAGCCCCTTCCTGTATGCATCTGCTCAGCCAAAAAAAAAAAAAAAACACTCTGTGCTCACGCTCACTTGTGGAGAGATGCAGATGGCTACTGTTACAAAGCCCCGGTTGATCGCACGGACATTAAAATTACAGAGCATACAAATGCCCCCCGCTTCAGCTTTGCCTGTCCACGTCACAGGGCACATTGAGCAGGTAGCGGCCTTGTGCTCAGTCCAGGAGCGGCCAGCATCCGAACTGCCAGCATCAACAACACATGGTTTTAAGAGTGTAAGCAGAGAGGAAACCAACAACAACAACCATCATTTTACACACTCACAGAGGAACACATGCACACACACAAGGCAACATTTCTGAGAATGATCTGTATTTCTATGCGAAAAAAACATTCTTCTGTACACACAACCAACAGATATGATCTTTTGCTTTCTATCAACAGAGCCTGATAAGGCTGGACACCTGACATTGGGCCCGATAAGACTAGACACAGACGGCAGGCAGGGAGACCGACCTTAGTCAGCTGCAGAGACCCCATGCCTGTTCAGATTATGTGCTTTTGCATGTGTAACCACCCAGCTAGGAATCCATCCTATTTGCTTACCACAAAGTAAACAGCACATAACTTTAGTTTTATACTTCTCATACTACTTACCCCCCGCCCCACACACACACACACACACACAAATACACACACATCTTCTTTATTTTTATGTATGCTGTATTTTACTGAGCAAAACGTTCAAATATGGCGATCATCAGGCTTCTGGGATACAGTTTGTCTGAGAGCTTGAGAGTCTGCCATATTTCTCCTCCAGTCCTCCCGCCAAACACCTGTGGCATAAACAGAGGCTACGGGATTTGTGGAGCAGAATTGAACCCCCTGAGGTGGGCCTTATCTGGCAGGATTCTTTTATCCGAGCAGGAGGCCATGGAGCTGAGAGAATACAGTATAAGGATTTTCTTCAGGGGCCTAAATGTCTTCACAGGCCTTTGAAGTTCCCTGTGTCCACATCTGAATGCCTAGAAGTGAGCACTGAGCAAAGTAGCCAGCTCTTGAAGGAAACAGGTGGGCAATGAGCCAAGTGTTGCCGTAAGCCCCCTCTTCCTGGTGCCAGGCGCCAACTTAAATCACAAAGCTGAAAGGCACGGTGCCCTGTTCCTCACTTTTCAACTGCTTTTCTCCACCAACAACCACCACCACCCAGAAACTGAGTCACACCCCCCTCACACAGGCACGGCCACCGGTCAGACCGGTATGAGCACCCAAGAGACGGAGATAAAGACGGCAGCGCAGTCACGTTTCAGCCAGCACTACATCTACATTGGTATGTCTGTGTGTGTGTGGGAGGGGGGGTGAGAGAGAGAGAGTGAGAGAGATAAGCATGTGATTTATGTGTGTGGAAACATTGAATGTTTCAGTGTTTGAGGTTTCAAACAAGTGTTAACCATGAGGATAACAAAAAAGAAGAATCGACAAATGTGCTGTATATCCTTCACAAGCAAGTGTTGATAATTGCCCTTTTTAAAAACAAGCTCAACGTGTGGGAGAGCCACTGAGGGCATCCTGCCATCGCGCTGTAGGGGTCCGCCAGAGCAGCTTGGCTGCGGAGGCACTCACAGTAATTGGGCGCAGAGAGGGATAGATGATGCCCACGCTCAATTCTCTCACTAGCTCACCCGCCAGGTGTCTGTGGTGTTGAGTCTGGATCTCATGATGAGCAAACACACACACACACACACACACACACACACACAAACACACACACACACACATACACACACACAGGTAAACTACAAAGAGCACTACAATAAACATTTACATAAGCAGATGCTAAACAGGTCATTTGCAGAACAGCAGGGCCACTGTGTTTCTCATGCGGTTGCCAGGAGGGCAGCGGTATTACACGTTTCTACTTCTCAACATGAAACATGCAGCAACTGGACCACAACGACCACAGCTGTAACTGAGCAATAGCCATACACACCCGATCACTCAGAACCCCAGCACTTATGTGTGACCTTCACAGA
The DNA here is from genome assembly GCF_018492685.1 of Alosa sapidissima. Lineage (NCBI taxonomy): Eukaryota > Metazoa > Chordata > Actinopteri > Clupeiformes > Clupeidae > Alosa > Alosa sapidissima. Next base: position 14,557,078 of record NC_055973.1, on the reverse strand, counting down.
AAGAGAAATTCACACCCTATTGCATAGCACGGCAAATATCATCCCCTTGTGTGAGAAAACAGCGCTAAACAAACACTTGGCAAACATTTAGAACAGCACTTGCGAGAAAGTGCAGCTCAAGAGTATTTTCAGCTACTTTGAATGCTTCCATGAACTCTGCCAGTCCATGTGAAAGAGCATGGCAAAAGCAACACAGAAAGACACAAAGGTGCATGGGGGTGATATTCCAAAGCACATGTACACAGGAAAGTATGCGTTCACTGACCTGCACCCTGATTGGGCGGGAGGCCCCCATTGTGTCAGCTGTCTCTTGCTCTTCTCTGCTCTTCACAATTGTCAGGAAGTGCTTGCGCACACAGGCACCTCGACAGTGCACCAACACACACACACACACACTCGTTCCCCTGAAATGCTCCTCTGCCGGACTAACAGGACTGAATGAATGAGGGAGGAAAGCTCAGCTAAAGTAAAGAGGGAGGGAGGGAGGGAGGCTGAACACAGGGTGAACATAGAGGAGGGGCTAAGAGGAAAGCACAACAGATATTGGGGCTATGATGTGTCCATCTCACAGCTAAGCCAATGAGAGCTTAAAAGGTGGGCCAACTGCAGCGCATGCAGTGTGCTTGTTCTCAGTGTTGTGAGTTTTCTTTTTGAGTCCGCTTCCAGTGACCACAGGATTAGGAAGTTCAATTTATTCCTGGAGGGGAACGTAGTCTTCTGCTGCTTCAACGTAAACACAATGGTTTTCACCACCAGCAAATCATGTAGTCATTTTAGTCTACTTCTCTTTTCTGTCAATCACTTGTGGAGGTGCACAGTGCAACACATCCATATGTGTATGAAGTACAAGTACTGCATTACACAATCCTACCACCCACACCCATGTAATCCATTCATTGCCAAGAGAAGCCAGTACTGAAAGGGCTGTTGGGATGGTAAATCCCTAAAGACTAGGAGGTGTGGTGAGTTTTGGAGAGGATATTTTGATCATAATACACACCCACACAGAGACATGACACACTGAAGTGAGAGGAATGCCGAAGACTTGACATGCGGTCTTTTAGTCACATCCCCTAGTGGAACCACATGATATATTGCAGTCCGAGCATTTCAAGAATGTGAATTCTGCAACTAACTAAATCCATAGCAAAAGATCAACTAAGGCAAGATAAGAATGACCAGTAACTTTCTTAGACACAGTGATATATTCATTAATTAATCTAAATACACTTGGTTGTTTATACAACATTTTACAAATGGAGGTGGAGCTGGCATCTTTCCCTACTATCAATGACAATAAGGCAGCCTTGTAAGCACCTTACCTAGTTTGATTTGCCTTTCTGTCCCTCTCCAACTGAAGCACCCAAGACCAACCATATTCTGTCTCCTATCTCTCTGCCCAACCCAAACCGTCTCTCTCTCTCTATGTCCTCAAGCTGCTGAGAATTGATCCAGCGCGACAGACACGCTCAATACGAATGATTAATAGAGATGGCATCAACTCATTGCCTTATATAGTGTTATATTCAGCTCACTGCTCAACAAATTATTTTCTCTGAGGTCTAACAGCAGTGCACCTTTGATCTAGCACTCTTTTGTATAGCTTAATAATTCTTAGTTACCCCCTGATGATATTTACAACATAGCCTAGCTTTTATAATATAATCAGTGAGATACTCAAACTAGATGGCAGGATTTACATGTAAAAACACATCTCTGCCCCCTAGTGACATCTATAGATACTGCATTGCAACATCCAATTACTAACACAAAGAATCCCGAGTCTTTACCATATCACCAGGACAGAAAGGAAATATTACAGAATGAATTACCAAAGTTTGATGCAGATCAAATTATTCTTATTATGAGCCCATTTTAACTTCACATAAAATATATTTATTTTAAAGTACCAACACCACACACATAATGTACATGTGTTTAGCTAGAAACCCTCATCTTCATCAACATTAAATCCCCCCCGCCACCCGATTCTTTCATCACCACCTTGTCTGCACCACACACACACACACAACACACACACACACACACACACACACATGATATTAAGTGTAGGATATCACATGATACAGACAGTTTCCTGCCTGTTGCTGAGCTGTAGCTATAACACATTACCACTCCTTAGACCAAACCGCCACTAGTTCCTCCTTTGCTAGATTACAGAGATGTCTGAAGTCTACATGGTGCCAGCATTTCAACATGGTGCCTTGTCAAAGTATCAAGCAGTCATAGATTCATGTGCTGCATCTCCACTCATTTTGAAATGATGACACAGTGACTGCAGTGGAATGAATCTGCAAGTGGTGACCACAAAAGCAACACACTAATTCAACCCACACAGCTCAGTGAGAATAAGGGCAGATATGGGGCAGATATGGGGCAGTGGTAGCATGATGGTTAAGGAGCTGGGTTAGCCTGCAACCCAGAATAGTTGTAAGTCCAATTCTCGGCTTCCACCGCTGTGCCCTTGAGCAAGTTGCTCCGGGGAGAGTGGCCCTTGTAATATAATGTATATTATATATAGTTCCTAAGGATAATTTGGTCTGCTAAATGTAAATGTAACAGGAACACTCTCGATCCAGCTGAACCCTTGACAGCTTCACTATGAGGTGAGCTCCAGTTAGCACGCCTTAGGCTGAGGTCCAGAAAATACAACAATGTGCTGATCTCAACCCACCTCACACTTTAATTGGACAGCTGAGTTCTTCAATTACAAAACTCCCGTCTCATGACTTTCGCCAGTTACTACCAGAGACATACACTGTTGCGTAAAAACGCAACTGAACATAACACATTTGTATCAGGGTGAAGTATGAAAATAGGCTGATTTTCATCTCCAATGTTCATGTCAAAAATAGGTCTTGGAAAAGGGAAGTCTGAAGAGACTGTCTGATGCTGTTAGAGCAGGAGTGGACAGTAACTAAGTACATTTAAGTACATTTAAAGTATGATTTTTGAATATCTGTACTTTACTTGAGTATTATTTTTTTGGAAACTTGTGACTTTTACTCCACTACATTTGAAAGACAAATACTGTACTTTTGACTCCACTGCATTTGAAATATGAGCATGAAGTACTTGTTACTTTTAATCACATTTGATTCTTTAAATGCAATAATGCTATAGACCATCTTGAAGTTCGTTTTTTCAATGGTTTAATTTGAACTTGGCTGAATTGGCTGTGGTAATGATGGTGATGAACAGATTATTCATCAGACCATCCTCCTTAAAGCCTGGGAGAACCCAGGCAAACCTGTTAGCAATTGAGATTTGAGAAGTGGTTTGGTGTTAATCAGGCTATTCCTCCATGATCATTGTGAATTTGGAATGAAATTAGACATTCACCACATAGTTAAATCTTTAGCCTACATCATTAAACAATAAATAATACTCATAATTGAGTTATCTAGTGAGCATGCATGTGCAATATAGAGGGAGAGCAGCTTCACAGAAGAGAATTTCTGACGGCAAATTTGAGGAAAAGTTGGTAAACCACCCTTCTTACCTAATTTGAGGGTGCCTGATTCTGAATATTTTGTTTACCAAGCTCAATTCTGAGTTCTAAGCCGCATAACCAGCATTTTAACATAAAATAGCAATTATTTTTGCTTATTTTACCCTAAATTGGGTTGATTTCAAAAGTAATCACTAAAACCAAATAAAAGTGTTCTCTAAATACATGTTTGAGCATTAAAGAAGCCATACTATAGTTTATTAACGTATTTATTGGGAACATGATTACAGTTAACATGTAATAAACTCGGAAATTCTAATCAAAACTCAACCATATTTTTATTGCTAACATAGTGAGTCACTCGTGGTGTTTAATGCATTTCATCACAATAACAAATTGCACAGATAACCTTCAACTTAGAATATATCCTACAGTACATATGCACGTACAGTAGATAGCGGGAATAAGCCTAATGCAGAACTGCATCTACACTGGATTTGGTATGTGTGCTTGCCTCCATACTAGAGCTTGATAATGTGCTCTTCTAATATGCCATTGAGCAGCATCACTTGTTGGTGGTAGAGCCTGCGATCCTCGACATCTAGAAAACAGAGTGGCTCTGGCATAGTGTTATCATGATACCAAATTAATGACTTTGATACGATACCTGCCATAAATATCTTGATACTCGATACTAAAACGATATCCAAATCCTAAAATATCTGGAAAAGAAAGGACGCAGGCCTCCTCCGAGTGTATTGAGTGATTTGTGTTGAATTTGGTGCACCTTTGGTCAATTCTGGGTTTTAAACTTCCTACATAATTGTGTGTGAATTAAGTCATTTATTGTTTGTTATAGCTCATTTATATTGTGTGATGTTTTGGCAATAAATTACCTTTAAATAGTCAAAGTAGGCTAGATCAAGGTCCGTGTTCAAATTACTGCATGCAAATCACTAAATGATATGCAGAAGAGCCTAATCTTTAGGCCATCTGATGTAGGCTACCCTAGGCCTTCCTGTGTTTATGGAATTTCTTTGACAGTTGCAAAGGGAAAAAAGTGAAGATAGTCTTCTTTGCTCCCAGTGTTATTTAATAAGTACGTTTCAAACCACTGTTTGGGTCTTAATCAGATAGGCCTACACCATTATTACTTTACTTTACATTACATTACATTACATTTGGCTGACGCATTTTTAAACCAAAGCGACTAACAACATGGTAACAGTTAAGTTTTAAAGCAATTCTCTCAACAATTTTAGGACAATTGAAAAACGGTAGAGTACAGTAAGAATAAGTGCATCAGTGAGTGCTGTTTTTAAACAGTTGAGTGTCAATTTAAAACGGGTGATAAGTGCTAGCATCAGCAAGACTTGTTGTAAGTGGTGCTATGAGAGGAGAAGTTCTCTAAAGAGCTGGGTCTTCAGGAGTTTTTTGAAAATGGAGAGGGATGATCCTGCCCTTGGATTGGCCTGAGCGTATCTGTTGCAATATCTGTGTGCATTCCTACATTAGGTCTATTTCTTTGATAGTCAACATCATGCTACCACATAACAAATACCAAATAACAATTCAAAAGTTTCTTACAAACCTTCCTGCATACTTCTTAAATGTGCTGCAGTCAGATGGGTGTCCTAAAGACATAACTAGATCTTGAGCATCTATTACCAGTGTTGAATGAGCAGTTTTTGCAGTGATCACTACTGGACATTTCACATGCTAGACAGCACTTGAGTGAGGATAGATTATTTCCACTTCACAAATAACCATCGCTATCTGCAATAGCTACAGTACAGGAACATTAATCATAGCTGAGGATTTGTCCTAGGTCCACTTCCCTTTCAGCATCATATGCAGTAATGATGCACTGGAGAATGTTTCTTTTTGTTGCACTATAAAGGATATCTTGTCTAAATGTTTTGCAAATAATGCAATCTCCATAGCACTCTTCAGCAACCCTCAAACCGGCACACTCTTCCATTTTTTTGCATGGCTGGAACTTGAATGATAGGAAAGAGCACCAGTGAGATGTTTTAACTAGGCAAGCACAGTCGCCTTTACAGTAAAAGAAAAATACAGTGTAAATCCTCTGTTAAGACTGACAACTGTTCATAATAGTTAGTGACAAAGTACTTTCTACAGAAAAATGAGCAGTCACCTACTATTCGATCAATTTATTATCAAGGAATCTATTTTGCTTCTAAACATCATACTGAATTTTAGCTATTATTTATTATTATTATTTATATTTTAATTTACTTTCATTTGCTACTTGAGGGTCATTTGGGTAATTTCTGTCCTGTCCTACAACATATCTGATACATAAAGAATATATTAATGCCTTATTTTTTGCAATTTCTATGATATCTGATGGCAAAACCAAAAAGTATGTGAATGATGCTACTTAGCAAGCTTAAAACTCAAAATTGAGCTTGGTAAACAAAATATTTGAATTCAGCACCCTCAAATTGTGTGAAATAGCCCCTTTACCGACTTTTCCTCAAATTTGCCAACAGGACTTTTTCTGAGCGTTTCTTAGCTATCTGCTCTCCCTCTAATAGTGAGTTTGTGGAAACATGTTTTCATGTGTACGTTAGTAAGTATATCTTGTGTATATGTAACCCATATGGCACACCCTTTGTCAGTGGAAGGCCATAATCGAGAACTGCATTGTCTTATCCGGTTATCTCAAGAGGCCCAGAACCTGGCTAGGAGTGAGTGGGCAGATAGTCAGGATAGAGAGCCAGAGATTACAGGTCTCCCAATCCAAAAGCTAGCTTCATCCCAGGGCAAAGAACAGGGCTTGCCAGGCTGTTAAGTCAACTGAACACACCCATGTAATGTTTACCTCACCAATTACCCCGGTACAAGTAATCTAGCTGTAAAATCTTACAAGCCACATGAGAAAAACTGTGGTTAAAGATCTAGTTCCTCTCTAGAAGTTAACTGGCCATCGTATAAATTCATACCGGATGTGCCAAACACCATCACTTTAGCAGACCACCTAAGCACCTCGCCACAAATTCACTTACCAACAAACACACCATCCAAAAAAATGGCAAAACAGGTCATACTGCAACGTGTCGTTGACAAGTGACAAGCATGATGCAAGAGTAAAGGTGTGTGTTAATAATCATCTCCACCTGTCTTTAGGTGTCTGACGTGAGATCAATAGGCTACACTAAGTGGTCTTACCGGAACATCAAGTTACTTCGGTTTGCCTCGGCTGAAGAGCACTTAGCCTACATGAAAATGAACTAGTACAATCCCATTAGGCAATAAACATAATGAGATTACTTTGAAATGGCGAATAAATCTAAAACATGTTATCAAGAAGACACGACAGAATAGTTAGAATGACTGGATGGAAAAACTTACATCAAGAAAATCTCAAAAAATATGTTTAATCCACTGTCGAGGAAGATGCGTCCGGAAGAATGTCAAACCACTGGCTGCTGTTGCTTCCTCGCTGACTTTAGCGAAGGACCCGCCCACTCATAATCTAGAGGACCTATTCCTGTGTGCCGCTGTTATACGGTAACTGGGTTTCATGTTAACTGGCTGGACTGTTTACTTTGCCTCTGGAGTTAACGTAACCGCCCCCTTCTCTTGGAGTTAACGTAACCGCCCCTGATAACGACAACCAAACCAATTTCTGAATGACTGCATTGGGTATTTGCTGCAGTGGACTCCTGCGCCCCGAGTCCATGTATTATTATCGGTAGTTTGTTAGTTGAATCACGTCTACTGTTGCATCTAGTGCATTGTGACCTGTGACATCCGAAAAAGTGAGGAAGCTCATATTTCTGAAGAACCATCTGTCCAGCAGTGTGGACAAATATTCACCCCAATCCTGAAATGTTCAATACATTATGACACTGAGAGTAGGCCTACCAAAACTGCAATGAGCGTGATTCAACTTAATAACATCACTGGGTTGCCATGCAGTAATAATCACGAAGATGTGCCTTCTACTGAATTTCAGTTTCACGGATGCGCATACAAGGCTCACCAAGCCACTGAGGTTAACTGCGACTTGTCCTAACATTCCTCGGGTCGTCATCCATTCCAGCACAGGTTCGTTCGACCTGGACAAACCGAATTCTTAACAAACACAGCTGTACTCCACAACTAAATGTCAACTGATCACGTCTGTTTTAGAGGGAATCTTGCCACATACAGGTGCTTTGCTCGTGCCACCAGTAACCGAATAGATTCCTGTCTCTGGTATTAGCTTACTCCACCTAGTGGTAATTTATGAATTCGCATGCCAGTTAAACTTGGGTCTGCATGCAATTGGGCAATTACTGCAAAGGCAGCCTATGCTACTATATTACATCTACTTATCGACTCCTTGACACACTGAAATCTGGAAGCAAAACAAAAAAACGAGAAGTCTTTATGCACTACTGGATGTTATCTAAATTTCTACGCATTAAATTTTGTCCAAATTTCCTATTGCGAGCTCAAAGGGTCGGGTCCTGACTATGTCACGTTAATTTAAAACAGTAGAGCTATCCAGCCTGTTACAGATTACTATGGACCCTTTCAAGAGAGTTCCATTATCAGCATCATAATTGGCCCCACAAGGCTTCCTTTTTAACATTCCATATGTTATCTTAATGCAGAGGAAGTAGATTGGGGCCCAAATAGAATGTTCAAGCATTGTTTTTGTTTTTATTGTTGAAAGGGTCCATAGATTGTATAGTAACTCAGATGAGGGCATAGGCTAGAAAGCACGAACTGATGTTTCCCACATGTCACTTTCAGTACCCTGGACAGCGGGCACTGAAACAATATGGCAGCTAAATAATAGCCTACAGCTTACAAAATAGATTAAGCCAAAGACGAAACGTCGAAATGTAATGTTTACAACTGATGGTGTCAAACACTGAATTAAGGCTACAAACATTGAGTGAGGACGACGTGCGTCCTCAACCAGTGATATACTGTAGGCCTATTCGACTTGATCCACGATTGACACTGAACATAATCAAAAACAAACTTATCATGATCAGAATTCTGATCAAATATCAAAACAAACAATGCAAATGTGTTACATATGCAGTTTACATCTGTAAGCTACAGTGGAAGGGGTACTAGGATGCTTCTCAACACCAGATGGCAGCAACCTTACGTATGATGTCCGCTCCTGATCCCTCAGTGTGGATGAAGTTGTCTATTTGGGACATCTTTGCGCAAATATTTCCATCGTTTCAAATGTATTATAATTGAAGTCTATCGGAGGGAAAAAAAACATCTGACAAAGAACATTTCTAAAAGGTTACGAATCAATCCTGGATATAAAGATGGTGGTATAAAATTAACTTTGTATCTTGTCACCTTACTACCATTACTCCAGTGGGGTGTACTACGAATCTCTATTAGTGGGTTAGCGAGGTATGTTGCGCTCAAAGCCAGGCTATGCTGTGACACGAAAGTGGATACCGCTATATCACCATGGTATCTCATGCTGTCAACCAAACCTGGTCGAGAGGAGGTTATGTGCTAAGTTATAGCTCAAATCGTGTAATCTATCACACACTGACCAATTAATTGTCTTAAAAACGAAGTTATCTCACGTGTAGGATTCTGTCATATATCTTACAGGTGGAGCTCCGCCTCTACTAACATTTTGGATCTCGAATGCGCTTTAATAGTGCTGTGCGTGCAAATATCCCACTATGGACGTGCATAACATACAACAACTGATGACAATTGATTTATTTGATGTTATAGGTTAAACACAAAAAATGACCGCAGTGTAGATTAAGCTATCGCTCATGAATGCGGAAGTAATTGTTTTTAAATAGAGGCGGTCTTGTGCGTCTCCATGTTACAAGATTGGCCAAAGTTATCCCAACACCGAGAACGCGCACAGATCTGAGCTGAAAGCCTAGTTTGACAAATATATCACATAACTGCAATCGTAGTATCACTTAACGTATACCCCTGAGGCAAGGCTTTGTCAAGCCTCAATATGTCTACATAGCCTAGATATGGCTAACGTGCTTCGTAGTATACCCCACTGGTCTTCATGAGTCGGGCTAATATTGTGAATTGATTCGTACTAACACATGGGGGTGTCAATACGCAAAAGGAAATGTATTTAACAGGAAAGGCTTTGCGCGCAATCTGCGCATGTCTAGCCAAAGGTGTCCATACGGATCTCCTCACGGAGCTGAAGACGCTCAGTGTATAGCGAGCAGGTTTGCTGTAAGGACGCAAACTTCTATTCTGTTTTACATCTCTTCAGTCTTCAGTCCTCTTCATTCTTTGGTGTTCATGGAACATTCTTCTGGAGAGCTTTGACATAAAATGAACTTGAAAATCATATGAATCTTGGAAATCTTGTAATGGAACTGTTTTGTGTAGATGGTCTGTCACAATGTAGTTCCGAAAACCTTGAAACCGGCGCGCATGCAAGATGTGAAGATGGGCTATCTTATCTTTCTTGAGAATCATTTCAAAACATTTGGCTACTTTTTCAGAAGATAGGTTATTACCTAAGTTTGTACACCAAATGGGTTGAGAGATAGATTCTTCCAAACTGAAATTAACCAGTGGTTCACCGTAATGACCAACTGGACAAACAACTCAAGCTGCATGCTTAGTCTCAGCTTGTGCGATGCAGAGGTCACAGACAATGAAAATGAGACCTTGAGGGATTTCGAGTATCCTGTAGAACTCTTCCCGGTGTCTTTACTGCCTGCGATAACTGTAACCTGTGCTCTGTTATTCCTTGTGGGGGTTACAGGGAACCTAATGACCATTGTTGTGGTCACTAAATACAAAGACATGCGAACGACCACAAACATTTACCTGTCTAGCATGGCATTTTCGGACCTGTTGATTTTCATGTGTATGCCTCTGGACCTGTACAGAATCTGGCGTTATCGGCCATGGAATTTTGGGGACGAACTCTGCAAGCTATTTCAGTTCGTCAGTGAGTGCTGTACTTATTCGACCATCCTGCACATCACAGCGCTGAGCGTGGAGAGATATTTTGCAATATGTTTCCCGCTTAAAGCCAAAGTGGCAGTCACGAAAGGACGCGTGAAATGTGTCATAGTCGTGCTCTGGCTGGTGGCTTGCTGCAGCGCGGGACCAATATTCGTTCTTGTTGGAGTTAAGCATGTAAATGGGACAAACCCATTTGAGACAAATGAATGCACTTTCACGGAGTATGCCATCCGCTCCGGACTTCTAACCATGATGGTGTGGGTCTCTGGAGTCTTCTTTTTTCTGCCTGTGTTGTGCTTGACAGTTCTGTACAGCCTTATTGGGAGACGGCTGTGGAGAAGAAAAAGACATCCGTTTGCGCAGAATATTTCCAGCCGGGACAAAAGTAATAAGCAAACTGTGAAGATGTTAGGTAAGGACCCAGATATCTCTGTCAGTACCTATGCAAATTATTGAACAGGAGCTGTAGCTATTGGCCATGAATAGGTAGGCAATGGCTTTCCATTACCACGTAAATTTAGGCTAATGTAAAGGGCCTGCATTAATTGATGTCACGCCTCACATTGCACAAAATAGTTATTTTAATGTTTTTTTGATCAATGAAATGGTTAATGGTTTTATGCACGCTCGATGGTCGCGTGTCCATTAATGTAACTTCTGTTTTCAATTTCTTCGACAGTGGTGGTAGTAATTGCATTTATCCTCTGTTGGCTACCTTTCCACCTGGGACGCTATCTCTCCTCCAAATCATCAGAGGCCAACTCACCTCTCATCTCTCAGATCAGCGAGTACTGCACCTTGGTGTCGTTTGTGCTGTTTTACCTCAGCGCGGCTATAAACCCTATTCTATACAATATTATGTCCAAGAAATACAGGATAGCAGCATGTAAACTGTTTAGAATGAAGCATTCAGAGAGGTCTGCATCTGCAACTGTCAAAACAGAGAATGCGACTGGATGGGGAGAATCGAGTGGCAGTACTTGAGGAACCCCGGAGTCCACCTGAATTTGGGAAAGTTATCGGAGCAGAGGAACATGAAAACGTCGTTGTGATGCTGAGTTCGCCTGGTCTCGATTACCTTCGAGGTATTTGGGAGTCGGGAGGAGCATGTCATGGAGTCATCGACTTGTCCTTACAACTGATGATAGGCCATAGAGGGTTATCTAGACGCCCCCCCCCTCCCCCCATTTATTAATTTATATTTGGGAACACTCTACGGGAACATGAATTATCGTGAATTCGTGCATTCATTAATTCATGATTATATTTATTACTTCATTCCTTTATATCTTATGAATCATCAGGAATTGACATAGGTTGATCATAGTCTCTTATTCATGACCTCATACATGAACAACACATCAACTAAAGCATTATGTACGTTGGCTACATCATTATGATTAAAGATTTCTTAAGCATGATCATCATGATTACATGAATGTTAGGTTAATTACTCATGAGTTCATCATGCTTGTGACCCCTCAACTAAAGTGTGAACAATGGCATGTGTTTAGAGAACTGCACAAGTTATGTTCAAATCAGAATTTGAGTAGTGATGACCACATTTTTAGCAGAAAAAGAAATCATCATGATCATTCTTAATAAATCATAAATCATAATGATGTGCCCACCATATTTAATGCTTTAGTTGATGTGTTGTTCATGTATGAGGTCACAAATGACAGAATATGAACTGGAAATTCATGATGATTTGTGAGATATTAAGGAATTAAGTAATACATAAATCATGAATTAATTAATGCATTAATTCATAATAATTCGTGTACCTTTACCGTAAAGTGTTGCCTTATATTTTTCTTTGTCCATCTAGGGTCAATAGTGGTTGAGTCTAATCGAAGTCACCACAGGCAGCCATATCAATAATGATTTGATACACTATCCTGCATTACCAAAGACTACACTAGACAGGAGAGGTGTCGCAAGAACACAGCCTAGCCTACTGATGATCAGTCGAGTTATGTTGATAAGAAAGGTTAAAATATTGGGGATACTCGATGAAATATTAAAATGGATGAGAAGGTTACAATATACGGGATAACCACTTAACAAAGACAAAGCTATTATCATTCCATAGGCTCCTGATTTGTTTTATCACCGATACACCGATTGCTGCCTGCACGCATCACTTGCAGTGCACGGATACTGCGTGGTTTGAGCGCAAGGAGCGCGTCTCAGATTGTATTATGGGTTGATGGGTTTGACATTGTGGATCGAAATATATTCCATTCTAATCCTTGTCATTATCAATCGAATATTGTTATTATTATAATTCATTATTATTATTACTAATTATACCAATTATTATTCCCTGCCAAAGAGGCCACTGCAGTTCCGCGAACCGAACACTTCAGTTACATGCCTATTGTAGCCAGCCTGACTGAAATTATTTTGGGGGGGATGAGGATGACCGAACAAAAATCAAACAAAACGAACCCCAATTGTTGTTAAACTGAAGTCTTTGAAATTGACTGTTGGTGTAGAACTGCTGTATAAAAGCAGTGGGGTTGTTAAAGGAATAGGCCTACTGACGGCTGTGGTTCGGCCTCCGGCGGAGTGTCGCAGGTAGCTACCAACCCTACTCACACTCGTGGCATATGAATTGATCACTTAATCGAACCCAATTATTTCTGCATAAGCGCTTCTCATCAGCACAACTAAAACACGGTGTGTTTCATACGCCACTGGCCAGTTGAAGTTGGTAATGGCTAGGCTGTGTGTTATCACTGGCTTGCTTCTTATTGTGTATCTGTTTGGACCTGTCTTCGGATGGGAGTGAATGAAACATTTGTATTGCAGATGCCATCCACTTCAGCGGATGAAAATTATGCACACACACATACCGTAGCATACACATACTTGAAAATGCCTTAAATTGATACTTTACACTGGATGACAATGTGAGCACTGTAGATGTATGTTTATGTAAATAGATTTGTCAAAATGTCTGTCAGGGATCAGGCCACTGAGCGCTTATCACTTGATGCTGTGTTTTCACCAAAAACGTGAGCTTTTTGTTTGTAAGCTACCTTACATCGTGGAAAAGTGCACTTAACATGATGACACATTTGGAGAAAAACAGGCATTTGTTGTCATCATCTTTCAATGTTTGCTGGTGTCTGATGTTGCTTAAAACGTACGGCCTGGCTTAGTTATATAGATGTGGAAAGCAGTTTTCTCTCATTTGGGTTTTGCCTTTGCTTGGTTCAGGCTACAAAGCACCCATGACATTTGTTATGCTACATCAACTTTGTAAGACATGTTCATATTTGTACAGCTTGAATGGCAAACATTTCAGTAAACCTCCAGTAAGCCAAAAGCACTGTAGGCTTTTTCTGCAAAAGCACAGACAATGTGTACTAATGCAAGACATGTAACAATGTTTGAAATGTCCGGTATTAATAAGAGTGTATATTTGAAATATGGCATGTGTATTTTTATTCATTAAAATCAGAGTATTTGCCTATCATAATCTATAGTTTTCACCCCAGAAGTATTTTTTAAACTCGTTCTGAATGTCAGTATTAATTTAAGAATGAAGAATTCAAGGTTTTTCAGCAACACCGTTTTCCAATATCATTAAAGATGTGTGTGTGTGGGGGGGGGCATTCTGGTATGGTCTGCCCATAGCATAGTTCTCACTGCCCACCATCAGTATCCTCAGCTGACCCCTCTAAGAGTGAAACTGACCATAAAAATGCCAAGTCTGTGGGGCGAATACATCAGACACCTCAGTATATGGCCTCTGGTGTCAGGTTTATGTGCTATGCACAAATTGAGTTTGCCTGCATGGCTAATAAAAGACTGAAGTCTTATCAACACTTCAGGAGCTGGGGAAGAGGTATACACAAACATCAGTGAGCACTGAAGAAACAATGCTCTAGTGCAATGAGCCACAGGAATCTGTGGACATCTGTCTAACGCTGGTTGAAGGAACTGGACGAATTCTGACTGACAACATTTTTCACTGTAAAGTCTAAGGCAACGGAGGTCAGATATCCAAGAGAAAAAAAATTAAACATTTATTGTGCATAAATATATTACATATATGCTACAGATACATAATCATCTTAAATACAAAGGGTAGTATTTTCAAAATCTATACATTAAAGTTGATATGGTAGTATTTTATATGATGTCTATGATTACAATGTACAATTATTGATGAACTCTAAAAATATCAATTGATTATAGTTAAAAATAATGGCAATATGGAATGAATTTTCTTTTAAGCTCAAGTTACCATAAAAAACATCTTTTAGGGGTAACATTTTCAAGACATCTTCAAGGAAAGATAAACAAATCTTCAAGTGTCAATATTAAAATTCAAGAAAACTTTCTTATAATACAAAACTGATTGACGCCAATAAAAACAGAAAAAGTCAGTGTGCTGGGGTTAAGTCTGGGTTAAGACAACATTGCTCTTTCACAGATCATTTGTCAAGACTAACAACTCATTGTCACAACTTGGACAGAAGGGGACAGAAAAAAAGAATCAAAACTCCAGGAACGTGTTATCAGTTCAAGCTGAGTGTATTGTTATGGCTCTCCACACGTTACCTTTTGATTAAGAACATAATGCCATGTGTGTGGGTCTCAGCAATAAGGATGGGTGTACATCATTTGCAAACAGCACCTATTCACTTCATTATCTGGACAGATGTGCATTATAAAAAAAACATAAATGACAGGTCTGAAACATGAACAAGATTAAAAATGTTAGGAATGCCATTTCTATTTGAAAAATATAAAATATATGTAATATGAAATCATAACAAAAAAAAGGTAAAATATGACATGCTACATGAGAAAATATGTATGACTGTTCTTTTGATTTTTTTTAAAGAAATAAATAAATGAAGATTGCACTGTGATTTGCATTATAAAGTACGGTATGCAATATATAGCATAAATAAAACCCTAACAAAATTGCTCATTTACTTTGGTTAAGGTATGACTGAGCTAGTAAACTTTAAGAGGGTGTACTGTAGTCTTGGGCTATACTCACTGCGTAAGGCTACGAGAAGATCAGGCAGCAGAGCTGAGTCTTAAGGCTGAAATGACTGAAGAAAAAAGAAGCGACAGAAACACGCCAATGAAATCACTAGGAAAGAGAAGAGTGGGCACGGGGCTGGACACTGCCACCCTGGAACGCGAGGCTGTCGGTCGCCCCCTTCGAACACGAGTCCCTGAGGTACATTCCAGGCTTCATGCCACCACTAAGGGGTTTGCTCGGTGAAACTCTTTGGGACTGATCAACGCTGATGATGATGATGATTATGATTAGACTCTGGGCTCAAGGACAGTTTCCCTTTTTTATACATTCGCAATGCAGTATTTTATCACTAGGAGGGTGCCAACCCAAGTCAAACAAGGTTTGGGTTGGTTTATGATGGTTGGCTGGTTTATATTTCTCATCTACATTGCTCTCTGGGAGTTGATTTAATCTTGTCAGCTGACTTTACCTGGGCAGCTAGTATTATAAGCCCCGACCTAGCAGGTAGCTTAGATAGAGGATACACAGAAGACTGGTTTAATTCAAACCAAGCACTCCAGCACACCGAAGCCCCCGGGTCCCATCTTACCCAAAAGCCTCCTTTAATAATCCCTTCAGCCATCAAATGTTAAAGCTGTAACATAGACAATATAACAGTACAAATATATAAATACACTTAGAGAACAAGCTTAGAGGAGAAATAGGACCAAGCTTCAATTTCCGATGTAGAAAATAGAACATTTTTTGTTTCAGTCATGGACCTAAAAACCATAAAAAAGTATAAAAATACTTTTGTAAAACTTTTTTTTTTGTAGGATTGTGGTTTTAAAACTGGCGCCATACAGACGCACTACAATCCCACTCCTCAGACATATAAAAACAACTTACAGACAGATACAAGGGCTAAAACACAGAAAAAATGGAATGTGACATACAGACAATGGAATCGTATAGGAGACTATAACAGGTAAAAAAAACTGGACTTTTAAAAATATCCCAAATATTATATATATATATATATATATATATATATACATATATATATATATATATATATATATATATGTATATATATATATATATATATATATATATATATATATATATGTATATATATATATATATATATATATATATATATATATATATATATATATATATATATATATATATATATATATATATATATATATATATATATATATATATATATATATCTATATGTGAGGATCAGTGTGCCCTCTTATATATAAAGAAACATCCCTCAAGTTTCCCTCCTCTCTTTCTTTTCATCCCATCATTTCATGTTTGTTTATTTTTTCCCTTTACATCACCCAATGGTTGGGCAGCCCTACTCCATGAGAAAGAGCTGCAGGAGGAAGGCCAGAAGGAAGGAGAGAGAGGACAGGCCCACCACGATGAGGGTGGCAAACTGTCCGTCTGTGGAGGTCACCCCGAAGGCCTTGACGGCCGGCGGGGGTGGCGACGGCGCTGGCCTCGGAGGCTAGCGTGGGCTCGAGGCGGCGTGCCGTGAAGTGGGCTGACGGGCTGAAGGCGCCGCTCAGCTCCTGCGCGGTGTCTGGGCAGTGGCGGCTGGCGCACACGCGGAGGCGGTAGTCCGTGTTCCACTGCAGGCTGAAGAGCTGGAAGCACGTCTCCTCTCCCTTGAACACCTGCGCCCATGACACGGGAGGGACAAAAGAGGAGACTTGATTGAAATCTCAGGTAGCCTAGTAGCTCAGCTAGTCGGAGCCATGTTAAAGAGAGAGTTCTTCAAAGCCTTCCTCCATAGCAGGTCTTCAGCCTTTCATTTGAGTGCAAGTATAAAGGCTAGCAGATAATGAAAACCTGGGTATTATGAGGACACATGCCCTGTGGTGTGTGTGTGTGTGTGTGTGTGTGTGTGTGTGTGTGTGTGTGTGTGTGTGTGTGTGTGTGTGTACATATGGGGTTAAAATGAGGACCAGGACAACCCCTACATTTTAGACCAACATATTTGTATTTTCTGACTCCTCTAAACAAGTTGTTGCCAAGAGATTCCATTATGCAGAGTTGTCAATGTTTCCCAGTGTACTCTTTGCTAATTTAATATCGCTTCTAAGCACTCTGCCACTTTGGTTCAATTAACCCATCGGATAAAGACTGATGATTTTTGGATGCCATCATGGTAAGGTGTGCAGCGCACACATGCTAAAATGTTTTCATTTAGTATGGAGAGAAATAAAAACACTGGCACTTCTTCTAAATCAAATTAAATACACTCACATGAGAAAAGTTACTTTTAAGTGTGTCTGTGTGTACATGTATGTGTGTGTGTGTGTGTGTGTGTGTGTGTGTGTGTGTGTGTGTGTGTGTGTGTGTGTGTGTGTGTGTGTAATCTCATCATTTACTGTAAGCCATTAGGGACAGGAGCCCAGGGGGGAGGACGGAAGAGAACATGTGTGTCAAGACAAGTCATTTGTTTGAGATCTCAGCCGCAACCAACTCTTTTGCTCTAGCAGGCCCGTCTTCTTCAAAGCCTTGTTCATGCCTCCTTCAAAAGGGGCTGTTAGTCTCAGCTTCACTTCATTCACCACACAAACAAGCTCCAGCCCCAAAGCGCCAACATCAAAGGACCCAAAGAGGATGCAAATGCAACACAAAAAGGTATTATAGAATCCTGTTGTCATCAACAGCTTTCTGAATAAATCAGCTGTTTTAATTACTTATTTATTATTAAGATCTATTTAACTTTGGTGCATGAATACACATCAGGCAATTAAAAAACATAAATTGCTTCATATTAAAATAGGTGATTTTAGCCTCCTGCTTTTTAGAAGAAAGGATCGCCGAGAGCCTTGAGATCCGAGCGGCTTGAGAGGATATCCCAGAGCCTTGAGAGGGGCATTTTCACAGCAGGAGATTTTAATCAATAGAGTCTGACTGTTTAGTATTGGAAACCGACAAAGACTAGAGTGCCTGATATCACCTGCAGGGCTTTGTCAATAATAGTGTGGACCAGAAAGGCACACCAAGAGGCAGAGTAGAGAACGAGTGAGGTGAGTTGTTTACTACATTCACCAGAGGCACACACTCTCAAATGAAGTAAGAGACTTCACAATCCATACGTACTAAACCACAACATTAAATAGTATAGCACATTCTGCAAATTGCATGCAATCTGTCCAGAGAGCTTGACAAAGCAGAATAGGCGTTTCTGGCTGCCATAAGTTCACACTGTAATGCACTGTATCTGGGCATTAACCTTGAAGAACTACAAGCTATTAGGCTCTCAAGAGACATGACCACATTAGACAGGAAAAAGTAACCTGCAGTTACCAGTTTCCACAGCAACAAATTACATATCAATTTTCTGAACATGCCCGACTGTGCCAGAGATGAGGCACTGTGCTTCTCTCAAGGCTCACCAACTACTCATCGCTGACCGTCCCTCCCTCCCCGGCTGGACAAGCATTTGCGTCTCATGTTTACCAGCCGTACATCTGCAGGCGCCCGCATTCTCGCAGACAGATTCATCAAGACTGACCAGGCTTTTGATGTCAAAAGAGAGGGAGAGCGACATAGCCATCATACCACTGGAAACTGAATAAGCTGGAAGTGGAAAAGAATATTATGATGACACTAATTTCAGGACAGATCTACAAAGCCCATGAATGAATGGGCTAAATTGCATTTCTGAGAAATGCTTGCATGATAGGCGGAGGATCAATCAAAACCAGCCTGTGAGTAAATGACCACAATTAAGCCCTCACTGTTTATGCTCTTCATGATGCTCACTCGCTCAAAGCCTCTTGAGAGCTCATTCACAGGCCCCCCAACACCTGATGAGACCTGGATTGTTGGCCATTACGAATGGAAGGATTTCTATCCTATTACACACGCCTTTAAGCCTGGATAGATTGTGTGCCAGATGCACACACACAGCAACACCAGAAATGTGAGAGACACCACCAACACCAAGCCACCAACACCAAGCACTGAGAGAGAGAGAGTCACCAATGCTATCAGAGATGAATTGATATACATACTGTACATGTGTAACTGTATGTAACACGTTGTGAACGAATGCTCCCAATTTAAGTTAAGAGTTAAAGTGGACTGATATTTAGCAAATGCGGCATGGACTTGCAATGGTAGGTCTGAGAATCGGACCCTAGATGACATTGCGGTGACTTCAGTGACGTTACGCCTACACAATGCCTACAAGTAAATAACAAACACTTACATATATGCAAATACACATAGGCTACACACTGCGGCTTGCATTCATAAAAACAGAAGCTGGTGTAAAGCTCTATCCTGCAGTATAGTTTTGGTCTATAAATTTGATTACTATGAAATATGATGGGGGAGTAGTGACGGCCATGTGCAGTGCAGAATTAAATTGCCTTGTGCCTCTAGATCGTATTTCATTTTTCATTTTGATTTCCTGACAGACCAAGGACAAATTTCACAAGCACATAATCAAAGCCCTAAAACAACAAGGGTATAACTCCTAAAAATGAAAGCTATTGTTGACAGAGGAGAGAGTGACAAGTGATACCAGCAGGCAGGCATATTATGTGAAAGCCTATTTGCATTAAAACCCGTTTCATTTCATCCCCTAGTGTCTTCCAATTTACAAGGAGCTGTCTTCACAAGATCATAATTAGGGAATTATGGGATGTAACTGCAAAATCAGCATTCAAGTCCTGAACACTTAACGACAGGAGCCTTTATTGAATGGGACGATAATTCTAGCAGAGTTGGTCCCCTGCCCTTTGATAAGGAGACACTCACAATTGGCAGACCCATTCAGACTGCACTGCATTGATCCCACATGGTGTGGCATGACAGAAGGGAGGGGGTGTGTGACACTGACCTGCTTGAACTCGGAGTCTCGGCCGCCCAGGACCTGAAGTGTGTAGGTGATGCGGTCCCCTCGCATGGGCGGCACTGCCTCCCATGTGACCTCACAGGCATTGCCTTCCAGCTGGGACACTTTTGGGGCTGTGGAGGGGACACGCACACACACACAAATATAAACATTATAAGTAATAAGTGAAAAATAAGTGATCTGAGCCAAGAGAGGTCATAGCATGCCACTGTGTACGTACGGTTTTTAGACATTTTTAGAACTTGTAACAAGCATTCGTACACTTCAAGATGGTGTATGAAAAAATACACTGCTTAGAGTTGTTGTACTGGGTAGAGGCTTGACATGGCTTTGTGTAGTGAACAATGAGCACTGGGCCAGCGCCCAGCTGTCTAGGTGTTTATGTGCTGGGATGCCACCCTTGGCTACCTTTGAGTGTTGGAGGCACAGATTTGGACGTGCTCAGGATGAGGGTTTCGGAGAAGGGCCCCTCCCCCGCCTCGCTCACCGCCTGGATCCGGAAGCTGTAGCGGCTCGACTCACTCAGCCGCTGCACTCGGAAGGTGTGGCTCGGCCCGCGGTAGATGGCCACGAACCTGAGACGAACAAGGCAGGGTGACCGAGACTTGGGAAGTTAGATGCAGAACAATTGGGAAGGCAAGGAAGGAACACTCACTGACAGAAGAAAGAAACAACACTGGCTTTATAATTGTAGTCATCAGGACCATACGTTCCAGGAAAAGTTTTGACAAAACCTTCAAAATGTCAACAGAAACCCCCCACACAAATGTTTCTCTCTGGTTTCTCACATTTTGGAAGGTACGTAATTATAGTTGCATTGACTCATTTGTGAATGACCATAATACACTGAAACTAATTATGAAGCTTCTTCTGGATGTACTGACAGAGCATATGGCCTCAGAGAAGGGAGATTAGCTTTAGCCCGACACATTCTGGGTCTATCTAGGCAACATGTTGCCATGGCATCCATAAAATGGCACACTATCACACAAGCCTGGGGATAGAGTGATTGGCCATGACAATCCGCTGTAATTAAAATGAGCTGATAATGATAGGCAAGACATACACACATACCTATGATTTAAATGGCATCAAAGATAAGGAATTGCATAATGATGTGTATGTGTGTGTGCTTAATGTGTATAATGTGCATAATATAGAGGTCTCAAAAAATTAGAATATAGTGGACAAGTTCATTTCCCCCCCTAATTTGGTTCAAAAACTGGATCTTTCATATATTCTAGATTCATTAGATATAAAGTAAAATATTTCAAGCCATTTTTTGTTGTAATCTTGATGATTACGGTTTACAGGTCATGAAAACCAAAAATGAGTATCTCAAAATATCTTATATATATTTTCTGAGACTTTAAACTCTTAGTCTGGTTCAGTAAACACAATCACAATCATGGGAAAGACTGCAGACTTGATAGTTGTCCAGAAGGCACTCATTGACACCCTCCACAAGGAGGGTAGCCACAGAAGGTGGGCAGGGTGTTTACTGAGTGCTGTATGAAAGCATATTCATGGAATGTTGACTGGAAGGGAAAAGTGTGGTAGGGAAAGGTGTGCAAGCAACCAACAAGGATGACCGCAGCCTTGAGAGAATTGTCAAGAAAAGTCAATTCAAAAACTTTTTGAACTAAATTAGGGGGTAAAAAAATTTTTTCCACGATATTCTGATTTTTTGAGACCTACCTATATGTGTGTGTGTGTGTGTGTGTGTATGAGAGAGAAAGGGAGAGAAAGTGAGTGAGAGAGAGAAAGGGAGAGAAAGTGAGGGAGAGAGAGAGAGAGAGAGAGAGAGAGAGAGAGAGAGAGAGAGAGAGAGAGAGAGAGAGAGAGAGAGAGAGAGAGAGAGATACAGAGTAAGAGCTGGTGTGTCAGTGAAATGGCAGGGGTACAAGTGTAGCGGACTAATAAAGAGCACTGAGCGACCCTAATGAAGCCTTGGCAGCCCTTCTGTTCTTTTACACAACTCAAAAACCAGAGAGTGGGAGACCATGAAAATGACCGACGACAGGGTACAAAGAAAAGACAGATCAGTGAGGGAGAGAGAAAGAAGAGAGAGGGAGGGAAGGAGAGAAAGTGAGAGGGAGAGGGTGAGTGAAAGAGAAAGAGGGGGCGAGTGCAGACGCATTTGAGTGCTAATTGGACTGGTCAGACCGAAGGGCTCGGATGAGGCCATGTGTCTGAACTGGCATTAGGGTTCCAGGTCGAGTCCACCTCTCCCCTGTGCTTTGCTAATTCCCAGCAGCGTGGCGAGACCAGCGTCCCTGATTAGGGTGCTCAGAGTTAATGTGCTCCCAGACGTGGAGGATGCACTTCTCCCAGACACTGAGGGAACACTGTGTCGCTGCCGTCTCAGATGGGTGCAAATGAAAACGTCCTCTACACCCTCCTTTAGCTGGGCAGGGTTTTTCATTTCAAATCAGTTCTGCTCGAATAGATTAAATTCAAGGCCAATTGAACGTCTATTAGTTAAAGAATCAAAAGCTCGAGAGACGTGGTTCAGAGAACTGTTTAATGCTACCATGTCGCTTTTGTTTTTCACAAGAGGCTGTTCAGACAAATGGAATGGAAATGTTCTCAAAAGCCAGACTAATCCAGACTAATAAAACCTCATCTGGTGGTGGTCAAACTCTGGTTAAAAGTCTGGTGTCGACCATCACAAATGTATAGATAAAAGCTAAATGCAGAGAAAGTGTAAGAAAATGTACTAAAGGCATAAAAAAAACTCAAGTGCTAGACTCCTATGAAAATGACTGAAGCAAAGTCACAGTGATTAAGTGTGTTTTAGGTGTGAGCAGAGTTAAGTGGCAGGTTAGATGTGATGGAGGTGAGGGCCTCACCTCTGGTTCTTGTCCTCCATCTGCAGGGTGTATGTGATGTCCTCGCTGCTCGGTGGGGTCCGGCTGCTGTCCCCCCAGCGCAGCTTCAGACTCTGGGGCCCCACGGCGGCGCACTCCAGACGGGGTGGTGCCGGGGGCAGCGGTCGGGTCCGCACCAGCAGGGGCTCACAAAGTGGACCGGCGCCAATCTCGTTCTCAGCCTGGACTTGGACGCTGGAGGGTGGGAGAGCAGCCAAACAAAAGCATGTCAAAAACACCGGTGACAAAACCATTGATTCAAAATGTATTTCATCACACCTGTGTCGAAAGAAGCAGATACACTCAAAGAGAAGTGTCATTTTTTTTTGTCTGTGTAACTTAACTTCTGTCAAATTATGCCCTCATAGGGTCAAGCTGTATCACTCTTCCGCTTGTTAAAACAAACCCTCATCCTCAAACGAATAAAACACAAAAACAAACAGCTCCATTAGTTCATATTGAAATGCCGGGGAAAGTGCCTAGAGAAGCCTGTGCGGGCATGCCCCCTCACCATTCCCTTCTCTCTCGCTCTCTCCCCTCAGGAACTCAGACTCAGTGTCTCCACAGACGGCTGAGACCATGGCCCATGCCCTCACTGATATCACAGGGACAGGCGGACAGACCAGCGGCCGATGCGTGCACGTGCAGCACACACGCTGCACCAGGTGACATCAGCCCATGTGCTTGTGAACCATATAGGTGAGGAGAGAAGAGAAGAGTAGATCTCTCATCATAAAGGAAAAAAGATAAAAGGAGGCACAGGATGGCAATAGCAACAACTGCTTATATTGTCCCCTTCAATAATAGAGCACACTTGAATGACCTTGTATGCACTGTCCAGATAGGAGCATCTGTAAGGCTATTATCAAGACTTTTTCAGATGAATTTAGATGCAATGTTCCTTTTCTACCTGAAAAGTTGTCTACAAATGAGTCACTGGTAACCATCACAACCTATGATGGGCTTCTAGCTAAGCTCCTTAGATAATGGATGGTTGTGAAGTAGCCACTGGGCATTTTCAGTATAATTGTCTCCAATGTCCCTGTTCCTGGCTCACCATCGAGAAGTTCTCTGGACTCGCCAAGTAGCAACCAGCTGGATTCTGTGTCCATTCACCACAACAGAGGCAACAATTATCCACATAATCCACATAATTGTCTGCATTTACACCATCCAGTGTGGGGTTGAAATCTTCAACACTCACAGCAGATTGTACACAGCAGGCATGGACAGTTTTTCTGTTTTCACCTGAATGAATAGGACTGCAAAGCACAAGGCTGTCTTAGAACTTCCAGCCATCAATGGTAAACATGCAAGCAAGCCAGCCAGCATGTTAGCATGTACATTACAACTCAAGGATGTCAGTCCTTAAACATTTAAACACCTTGCCATAAATGGTTTCATAGAAGATAGGAGATGACAGGGGAGTAATACTGTGTTTCTCCATACATTCACCACATATAGTGGGGTTCTAATTATAAAAGAATTTTATCAGTCATTAGATAGAAACTAAATGAGAAATGAGAGAGAATGGAGAGAGAGAGAGAGAGAGAGATGACAGCGCAGCCTAGAAGAATAAAAATAACTGATAAACGATTAAACGGAATGTTTTAATTCAAATGACAGCTATTGTCCGACACAATAGGCTTCCCTTTCAGCCTCAGGGAGAAAACGGCACTGCTGAGGATTCAAAAGCTATTTGCATTGATCGTTCCAATTCAGAGCCCACAATGCTACTAGGTAAATGCAATGCTTCCCACAGCATTAACTGTTAATGTTGAGATAAATTAGCTCAATGGTAATGAAACTGGTTTCAATGAGTAAATGGACTGAATCACATTAACATTGCCTATTACAATGGTCACTAATGCAGAGAGGATGATAAAAGGGCAATAGGAAAGGCGCACACTTATTGTCTCACAAAACCACTTTCTGTTAATGTTTCTGTCCCTTTCTGTTAATGTGAATCTGGAGAATGGTTCTCTCCCCCTCTGAACGCTCTTTATTCCCATGCGAACTACCGTGCAATTTTCTGCCATTAATCACCCACCCAGGTAAACGCTTTTATCTCCTCTCCTTAGCAGCTGTTACACACAGCTGAGCTGAGGTGGGAATGTAGAGCAGACACAGACACAAACCCATCCTGTCTGCCTGGTACACTCCACTGAACCAGAAAACTGGTAGTGTGTGCTTATCACTTGCTAAGGGATATGGGAACTTTAATAACAATAACACTCATCAACAGTACCAAGTAATGAAAGCTAAAGATAGCTGGTGGCTGGTTTGATTTGGATTTCTGCCTGGTTAAATCAATATGGTTTCTTTCTGTGGGTTTTTGTAATTTGTTATTAAGGCTTCATTAAGGATGCAAATTCATTTAAAAAGGTGGGTATTTGGGTTGTACATTTTTCAAATGACTTGAATCAAAATGGTCTTCATCTCCATGAGTAAAAAAAGAAGCTCATAAGGTCAAAACTGCTGTCCCTAGTGCTGGTCAGATTTTACAAACATGAAGTAAATACCCTCCTGTGTCCTACCCTAAGCCGGTCAGCATGACAGTGTGAAGAGGGCTCTATTAAAAGCATAACATTTTCGCCCATAGAGAGACATGGAGCTCGCCTCTATTCATCACATGGGTACCAAAACAGTGCAGTAATGGCCCAAATCCTCACTAATGGACCACTAATGACCTTTCAAGTCCCAACTAATGCGTAGTGCTGGGGAACAGCACAGCAGAGGGAGGGGGAGACACAGAGAAAATGAGCCTTGAAGAAGCCTCCAAACTGGGCTACGGGTGAGGGGTAGGAGTGGGTGAGGGGTAGGAGTGGGCGGTGGGGGAGTGGGTGAGGGGTAGGAGTGGGTGAGGGGTAGGAGTGGGTGAGGGGTAGGAGTGGGCGGTGGGGGAGTGGGCAATGGGAGAGCGGCGTCCACCACAGCCAGACCCAAAACTCTACAAACCTGTACTCGTTGTTCGGCTGAAGGCCCGTCACTACGTAGCAGGTCACATTGCCAACGGTAAATGTCTGGTCTCCCATGACGACGGAGTAGGAGGTGATCTCCGCCCCGTTGCAGAAGGGCTCCTCCCAGGCCAGGGGCAGGCAGGTGGAGGGGGGGTGCAGGTCGGTGTCCGAGGCCGGGGGCTCCTGGAGGAAAAGGGAGGGGACGGCACTGGGGGCGGCTGCGGGGGTCCGGCAGGTGACCAGCTCGCTATGGGGGCCCGCCCCATCCTGGTTGGCCGCCTGTGGGGACAGAAAGTCTGAGTCAGTGGGAAGGAAGTCTGGAGGTGGAAAGGCAAACGCTTCGACTCGCTATCCTCTTTCACCTGTGATTCTCATGAACTGCTGCTACCTTGTGCACTGCAAAAAAAAATCTAATCAAATCTAACCAAGTGTTATTAATCGTATATTAAAGCAACACCAAAGAGTTTTTTGTACATTAAAATAATGTTTCCAAAATCGTTTCAGTGGTTCATCAACTTGTAACAGGGTGAACGGCACTTCTGCATTAGCTTTGCAGCCCTCTATCGGCTATAACCGCACTTTGTAAGTTTGCCAGATCGGGTAGCGGATCTGTAGTTCGATGGAATGAGACATAAGAAACTACAAATTTGAATTGCGTTTGATGTCGCAATACATCATACTTTCATAAATCATGCAACGTATTCTACCTTGTCTGTGGACATTGTTATTTGCAAAGCCGGTGCTGGATAAACAAATAGCATGCGTGCGACAGAGGGAAAGTTCTTTGGTGTTGCTTTAAAGGTGCTCTAAGCGATGTTACTCAGTTTCTAAGCCAAAACATTTTTTCACATACAGCAAAAATCTCTGTAGACAGCCCAGGCTCCAAATACGGCAATAAAAACAGCCTGGTCCAGGCTGCACCAGGCCGTTTTTGTTGCCGTTCCAGGCTGTTTGTGCGGTTTTTGGAGCCTGGGCTGATGGCAGAGACCACAGTCTTTACAGTGTATTCAGGAGAGGCAGCTACCAGATTGTGAGATGTTTGCTGTATATGACAAAAAATGTTTTAACTTAGAAACCATGTAACATCGCATAGCGCACCTTTAAGATAAAAAATCAGCATAAAGAGACTCACATCTCTTCATGAAAACAAGCTAATTTGGCTACCAGTGCGTTAAGCAAATCGGTCTTGAAAACAAGCAAATTTGACTGCCAGTG
Organism: Alosa sapidissima; assembly: GCF_018492685.1. NCBI lineage: Eukaryota > Metazoa > Chordata > Actinopteri > Clupeiformes > Clupeidae > Alosa > Alosa sapidissima. The sequence continues at coordinate 14,529,708 of NC_055973.1, read as the reverse complement.
GGTTGAGTAAATTTGTCTTGATACGACTCCTTAAAATAAGTCAAAATGATCTTACAAGAGAGCGCCAGGTAAGTCTCTTTGTACTGAAAACAATGGCAAATAGATTTTTTGATCTTAATATAAGATGAAGAACACTTGGCTAGATTTTCGGTGGTCAGGTATTCTCCTGAATCAAACCGAGGCGAAACAAAAGCAGACTTCAGTAAGATGGCTGCTGCATCAACAGCCTTGCCCCCCCCCCCCCCCCCCCATTTTCAGCAAAAGGTTGCTTTAGTAGTCCAACATAATGAAACCTGCAATTCACAGCCAATTAATGACTAGAGTGAATTGGTCCGAAAGGTCATAGCATTCACAGCGCTAACAGTGCTAACAAGCCGTCAGTCATGACTCACACTTCTGGGAGCCTGCTTAGAACATGCCCTAATGAACGTCCTGGCAGCTTACCTGAACCAAGGAGTCCCCAAAAACTAACCTAACCTTTGAATATCACTGTTGTTGATGTACATAACCAAGTAAACAAAAGTAATGTTTAATGGTAGAGACACATGTCTCAGCTTTACAATGACTATTACTCAGTGTACACCATGAGGAAGCTGCTGCATGTCTGAGTGTTTTCCTTACTGAAGTGAGGGATGGCAATAAGGGAAGTATAAAAAAACACATAAAAACAAAAAACTCTTCACTCTTTTGATGTTGAGTTTGAAACAGTCTGTGAAGCTTGAGAGAACCCTCAACATCTTTTACCTTCGCCATGCCATAATGGAGCATTTGACAAAGACAAAAATTGCTAAAGTCAATTTTCTTCTGCGCTTGTAGTGAAGTGTAGTGCAGGCTGAAAAAAGACTAGCTCGCCAGCAATCATCTCACAAAGGGCAGACCAAAATACACCCTCCGAAGAAATCAATGACAACTTGTTTTTCAGAACTCTGTCTTGTCTGTCCTGACAAATGCGCTTGAGTCATCGGTTAAATGACTGACACACCCCCTTTTCTTACAATTGATCCGAGGTGCTGTATTGTTGTTGCTTTAACCTCGCCATCATGGACAACTAAAAGCCCTGCTTGTCCTTGCATAGAAGACAGTTGTATCACTCCCATGTAGCCTGTCATTCTAGTGGACTATTGACAGGATCCACACTGATTAGATGGGTCCTCTTGCTTAACATTTAGTCTGGTTAGAAGTGTAGCCTACTGTGAAAACACACACACACACACACACACACACACACACACACACACACACACACACACACACACACCTGTCTAATGTAATTACATTAACCGATGGATAACAGTGGATTTTACACCGAAAGGGGGCAAAAAAGAATAAAGGAGACGAGACGAGACTAGACTAGACTAGAGATGTGGCTGAGGTCTCTCCCTGTAGCAGGGAGATGGTGGACACCTGTGGCTTACCTGTAACCTGCAGCAGTACTCCGTGGATGCCTCCAGGTCGGAGATCTCGCAGGACGTGTCCGCGCCGCGGTAGACCACCTCCAGAGAGTCCAGGTCCCGGCCCCAGGCCAGCCAGTACTCAGAGACATCGGCGCCGGAGCGCTCACAGCTCTGTAGAGGTGGAGAGATGGGACTGGTCAAGTAAAGGGCCTGATGCAGGATGGCAAACAACCGTGTGACCACCAGAGTCAAACAGTGATGGCCTGCCTCTACATTTACTTGATTTTCATTTGTGCAAATAGATCTACCAGATTAAGTAAAATTGAGGAAGACAGTAATGGGTTAAATTAATACATTCTATTCATAATCCTCCATAATGTTTACACTAAAAAATATGTTAATTTTTAAAACTGATAGCTGTTGCTGGTTTTCATATTGTGTCCCATGTCTCAAGAATGACTTTAGTAGTTGAGTATGATAGTTGACACACACACACACACACACACACACACACACACAGTTCTTTATGAGTTCTATCATCTTTCATCTCTAGGAGGCGAGTCATCAAAGTCAAAGTCAAAGTCAAAGTCAGCTTTATTGTCAATTTCTTCACATGTTCCAGACATACAAAGAGATCGAAATTAAGTTTCTCACTATCCCACGGTGAAGACAAGACATATTTTACCAATTTAAGTCCACAGACAAACATAACATTCAAGTAAACAAAAAAGTAAGTAAATAAGTAAATAATAAGTCATAATAATGGGATGAATAGTGTTTCTCTTGAGTAGTTGCACAGGTAGGTTCATTTCTCTTTGAATATGCTTTTCTATGGAAGGTCCTCTGCACTATGATAGATTGCACTGAAATCTATAAACAATATTTTACCTTCAAGATCTCTACATCAAAGAGGCGTTGAGAGCTCTCAACATACATTTTGTCAGTACCATGATTCACCCACTACTTAGCATGTGCAACAGAATATATCCAGTCTGAAAGAAGATTTTCAAAGACACCCATGATGCTCACCTTATGAGACCTCAGGCTAATCCCCAACCTTAAATGCCTTCCAGAAAGCGATGACCGTGGTTGTGAAACCAAATGTGATGACTAACTGATTTCTAACAATTGTTTTTCCCATTAGCGGCATTATGAGCTGTGTAGTGGGTGCGGAGATGCTTACAAGAAAAAAATGGATCGATACTAAATTAAAAAGTATTCCACGCATCATGCAAGCTATTGGCTTTTGGGGTGTAGATGATCGGTGCCCTGAAGTGTCTTCTCTTCTAACTGAATGGAAGAGTGGAATGACTGATGGATAGCTGCCTGGGATACTGAAGAGTATTCATATCTTTTAGCAGCCTATTGATGGCTCAGACAGGACACCAAGGATGAGGACACCGAGTAAACTCAGTTAGTACTCATGTCACCTTCACTCAGCCAATCATCCAGCAGGATATGCATCTGCCCATATCTAGAGGATGTATAAACAGGTTTGATTGTTTGGTTGGTCGTTGTGGGAAGTCCCCTACCTATAGCACAAGGAATATAACACCCTTCCTGTGTGTATCTGACAGACATGATTCAATGGGATCTCGAGTGCGTAATGCACTACGGTTTGTCAGCAACAGGTTGATTGTAAAAGAAGAGCAATATTACATTTTGAATGACATAATTTGGAGTTTGGCTTGAAATTCTAGTAAGAAAGACAATTCCACCATCTAGTATTGTGGGATTGTGAGAGCTCCGTACCTCCCAGCTCACTGCTGCACTGGTGTGAGATGTCATGGTCACGTGGGGCTCACCGCACTGACCCGGGGGTCCTGCTGCCGTGGTGACCGTGAGGGCCTCGGAGTAGGGCCCCACCTGTGGAAAAGAGCGAGTGGCATGTTTATCAATCACGTCCGTCTTCACCCCACCAAGCCCCCTGCTCAGTCCAGCCCCCGAGCTGCCACACATCCGAGAGGAAGAGGCAATTCCCCTCCCAGCAGGCCCCAGCGCTAAACAATCTGTTTGTGAGGCTAAAAGCACTGCACCATGCTGACTGCAGCACTGTGCTGCCGATGGCAATGCGGAGGCTGGGGTGGTCAGTGGGAAAGGTTTTGTGTAGGAGCAGAGCGATGGTATTGACATTTAGGATGTTCTTGGATACAAATGAAGGAATGGGGAGGAAGACATGTATCCACTCACCACATCACTCTTCTACCTTATTCATCCATCTTAATTTAAAAAGCAATATGGGGGGGGGGGGGGGGGGGGGCGTGCACACAAGACCTTTAACTTGAAAGTGTTCTGCTCAGCATTTTTCATGGTTAATACACTCTGCTTAATACAGTGACCTTATCAACTGATAGTTACGAGGGAACAAATTGCACAAACAACCGCACATCCTCCACTTCATAACATTCATGGTGCATGATGAATAATCTGGGCCAAATAAAAATGCCACTGGCATTCTGCTCAAATTGATGGTCCTTATAGGGACCAAATAAACATATATGAAGCATGTCTATATATTAAGCATGTCAGTGTGCTGGAAGGGTGGCTACCATGACAATGAAATGTCCAGAGAAAATGTATTACAACAGGGAAAAAAATGGGGGGTTGTATGCAAATGGCTGCTATAACATTATGGTGCAAGAGAGTAAAGATATGAGGGCAGTGACTTGGTTGGTTTGATGTGCTAAACATCTGAGTTTTTATACTTTTACACTCAATTTGATACAATCTCAGCTGTCTTCTGACTAGCTATCCAGTGACCCAATGTTAGTGTAATCTTAACATACAGTGTTTATCAGTGTAAAGCACATGCATGGGACCCACCCCGCCGTCGTTGGCAGCGCGCACGCGGAACGTGTAGGTGGCACCAGGGAGCAGGCTGCCCACGGTGCACTGCGTGGCCGCTCCCTGGTACACCTCCACTGGCTGGGCTTGGCGCTGGGCTTCAGCCTGCTGCTGCTGGTCCCCCTCCTCCTGAGTCTCTGTCTTCTGCTCGGCGTTACTCTCTACGGCACACATCTCCACGGTGAAGTCGACCGCTTCGCCGGCGCCCTCGCACACAGGTCGATCTGCAGAGTGACACGGGGAGGAAATGAAGGGAAATGAGGGACATTAAGCCCATCTTAGAATTTGTTTTGTTTTGAGTTTTTTTTTGTGTTTTTTTATTTATTTTTTTTAATTTTTTATTTTTAACCTGGTGGACAGACCTTATGTAAGTTAATTAACGTACCACCTAACCTCACTGACCAAACACACATCCCTCACTGACACCCACACATCAGACCAAAACAAAATGAGCAGTTTCCTCAGCAACGCAGCCTCCAGATGAGCTTAAAGGGAACGGGGTCGATGGGAATGATTAGGAACAGGCTGTGAAAAGCATGCACAGCCTCGACAAGGCGAGAAAAGGGAGTCGGTGTGTGCTTGGTCCAGCATGGCTATTTCAGTTTCAGATTCAAGGGGGCAATAGCAAGTCCTGAAGTGGCTGCTCACATAGACACTCACTGAATAGTGTTCAATGTTGAGTTCAGTGTTCTGTGTCAGTGAGTGTCTGGGTGGGGGGGCGGCTCTTTGGTGGTGGATCCTGAGGAAGAGTCTAAATTATTTGTTGGCATCCTGGCACAGGTAACAGGAAGGTACAAATGCATTGAGTGTTCGGGTTGTCTAATTACCCAGTGTCTAGTATGTGATGAAAGCTTTCGTTAGCAGAATTACAAACAGAGAGAGACCAACCGGCCAGAACGCAAATGCTTTTAACTTAATGGCTTCAAATCTAAAAATATCTGGACCAGTTGTGCTAATTAAGGCAAACACATACCTATAGTGGGAGGCACATGGGTTTGCAGACTAATGAGCCAAGAGATACTGAAAAGAGACACAACTCACCCCATTCTAAGTGGACCTCCTTGTGTTTGACATTTCCCATGACTCTCGGGGGTTGACAGGCGGCCGGGGGAAGGCCCAGGCTTCGGACAGACAGGCTTTGAGAGTGCTGAAACATCACCAGCACACAGAAAATCAGCACCCAGGCTCTGATTCAGTTTCCTGTGATGGATTGGCCAATGTAGACAGGAGCTACACATGCATTTGATCCATTTGTCATATTATACATATTTTTTTCTCCTCATCTGACAAACACAATTCTTAATTGTTCTTGATTCTTGAAGTCACTCAGATAATATCATGTTTTCATTGTGGGTTCTGGTTCCATTGTGGGTTCTGGTACATGTGGTCAGACTACAAAGCTGGACTCCTGGCCTACCTGGCTTTGGCCTCCAGCGCTGAGGCAGTGGACCCTCAATGAGTAGCAGGTGGTCGGCCTCAGGCCATCACACACGCGCTCCAGGGCAGGGCCTTTGTACACCTCCTCCCACTGAGCCTCTGTAAACACACACACGCACACACACACACACAAAGTGATTTAAAAGGTTAGATGTAGGTTCATGGAGGCTGGTGCACTTTGTGTCTCTGGAGGGAGAGGCTCAATCCACTTCCAACAGTAATGGTCTCCAATGTACCACTTACAATACACATTAGGTGCTTTTATTCCATCATACCTTGAGTCTCTTCCTCCAAGAGCTCCAGGATGTACGTCAGAACATCTGAGCCACCGTCATCTTCTGGAGGTTCTGGGGGATAAGAGAAGTAGAGAGCCATTATTGTAAGTATTACCTCCAGACAAACACAATGGAGCTGTAGGAGTCTGGTGAGGTGACTGCACCATGAAGCACCACTTACGCCATAGAGCACAGAAGCTGTGCGAAGTGACATCCCTGACGGCGACGTTGGTTGGCGGCCCCGGCTGGTCCGGAGTGGTCTTGCAGACCAGCAACGCACTCGGGCCGATCCTCCACTCTGCACTGCAGGCGGTGAGCTGCAGGGGGCGACAAAGGGAACGGGATGGCAGATCAGTCCAGCGATTCCAAGTCTGCATTGTGTCCCACTCCAGATTGCAAACGAGAGTCATGTTTGCCAAGTACAACTGAGCAACATGAATGCCTCTTGGAGAGCGAACTTAAGTGGGCTGTCTTAACAAAGGCATCCAGGGCAAACACTCTGAGCCGTGTCCCCAGAAACAGTAATACATTTCTACAAGGATGTAGAGACTTCAATCCAACACTGTGTGTCGTATTAGGCCACTTAGGGAATGGAGGATCTATTATTATGAGTGTCTTGGAGGGCAAGAACTGTTATAATGACTGACTCTTATTTTGTAGAAATGAGGACATAAATCATGCTAATGGATGACTGCACCAATTACCAATCTATTACTAACGTTCCTACAAGCTCTTCATGTAACTATTCCTCAAGAAGACTTTGTGCCCAAAGACTGAACAGGACATTATAATGAAATGCCAACTTTGAAAAATGTTTTATTCTTGGTCTGTTGCTTTGCTGGATCTGTTGTAATTCCACATTATTTTCTCAGCCCATCAAGTTAATTTCTCATTAGTGTTTTTTTAAAAAAAATTTTTATTGGATCTAGTCTTCCAAATGGCTCTATATCTAACAGATACGCAACAAACTCAGGCTGGCATGAGATGCTGAGTTTCTTTACATTCTCAACTGGTAAGCATCCAATGCAAGTGCAGCCAAGAAACACAGTCTTCCCCAAAGTTCATGTAAACCTGCCCCCGAGTGAGCCATATAGACAGACACCCGCTTAAACCCAAACAGTGGAGCTAAACAGAGGCTGCTCTCTGGGGAGTGCAGCCTCTGACTCAGCCCCGAGCGATTCCAAATGGCCCCCGGCCAATTCCCACTGACCTCCGCACAGCGAGGGACGAGTGCCCCCACCGCTGGCTTACTCATGCGGAGAAAATGAGCCTGCGACACCCATTACACATCCACTCAACCCCCTCCCCAGAGCACGGCTCTTCCCCCGGAGACATCAGAGTGCCAGGGGAAGAGAGTGGGTATAAGAGGTGTGAGGACTGGTTTTGGGTCAGGGGGTGCTGGATCTAATGCTGCAGGTTAGCTACAAGTTGTTTAACATGGTGGGCTTAGCAGCTCGGTTTGGGGTTTGCTCCGTATGATGCGCAGGATGAAAGCCACTGAGGCTTGGAGGATGCTGGACTCACCCTGAAACTGTATTGAGTGCTGCGCTTGAGGCCTTCCACTCTGCAACTGACATCTGTACCATTGTACCTGGCGTGAAACTCTGGTCCCTGTAGACAGAGAGAGAGAGAGAGAGAGAGAGAGAGAGAGATGGAAGGAGAAAGAGAAGTAGGAGAATTATTTAAAAGGATAAGCCTTTCAAACATGCCTTTTGTTCAATAAAAGCTTTTTCACAACCTCCAGCCCTGGAGGGGACCTGATAGACTCACAAGGTCACCACAAACCAAAGACGCAATACACAATGGACAGCTACAGCTATAACAAACAAGCATCAAGGAATGAGACCATGTCGCATGGAGGAACACTGAATTTAAGAGGAAAATTTAAGAGTTTGTTGAATGAAAAATATTTTAGTCATTAGTTACGGTGGTGACACACTCACTTTAGCATCACAGTAGGAGGTAGGAAGTAATGCGATTTAAGTCAGTAGCATACAATTCATCAGTGTGTCCAAAGTCATCGTCAGTGACTGAGACATCCTGAATATTTCCCTTGAGGGCAAGGCCATTTCATCGTCATCATTTCCTGGAAGGCGCAAATCTGCATTCCATGAAAGTGTCCGCTGTGTAAAACCTAATTTGCAACGGGTTACTTAGGGACTGCAAACCTAATTTGATGTTCACAAGCACGTCTCCAGCTGCTTAGTAATCTGCCCATGGACAAATATTTGAGATTGTGTTTGTTTATTCACTTTTATTTGTTGACACAGGTATTGTTTTTATCTCCTTTCACTTTTTACTTCCTGGTACATACCTTGCCAGCTTCTCCCAGTAATGAGGTCTGTTATGAGACACACAGTGGGCCAGCAAAATATATGGAATATGTATACTACTGCCATTATATCCTCATTATGAACTGAATAATGTGTTGCAATGACCTCTTGGTGAAGGAGCCTTTACTTCACTCACAGTCATAAATAAGCCAACATATAGGTTGATTAAGTTAGGAAGATTTTACAGTGTTGCGCGCTAAACTCTTTGGTCAGGAGTGATGTGTCGTCCCACCTGGCTGTCTTCCTGGAGCTCCAGGACGTAGGTGACCGGCTCGTCAGGGCCACAGCCTCCAGGGCGCACCCACTCCAGCGTGAGCCAGCCACTGCCGGCCCTCTGGAGCTGCGGGGCGGGGGGCAGCTGGGGCTGGCTGCCCGTCGTCTGGAAGGCCACCTCTGGGCTGTAGCCGCTGCAGGAGAACCAGAGGAGAGAACAGTGCAGAGCTGAGCAGATAGATGGTTTAATACAGACCGGCTGGCAAGCACAGAGAGGGAGAGAGACTTTATTTTATTTAGCCAGTCCAGTTGAATCTGTCACTGTCTATGAGATGCAATAGAAGCTAGGGCCATAAAAGTGCATAAACATTTATAAAGGCACTATTTACTTTCACCGTGGAGATAAATGTCACACTGTAGCATCAGGGCCGAGTAATAAATTATTGAGGGAGGGTGGAGGATCTTTAAAATGAGTCTGGACTTCTTCCTCTGAATGAGTAGCTCCGCTACCTACTAGAAGCTACGATGTGAGGTCATTTTAAAAGTTATTTACTGAGTTGTTAAACTCGGAGTCACCTCAAGGAGAGGGAAGTACTCAATCACTGGAGGAGAGTGCAAAAAACTTATTAGAGCTTTAGGTTTTCTCTCTACATTTATATTGCATACAAGGTCACTTCTGTACCAACTATATACACACACATATAAAAAAGATGCGGCACACATGCATGTAACCTAAGCATACACAAACATGGAAAGAAACATACGCACACTTAGGGAAATAGCCACACACAGAGACACATATTATATGGAAAAACAGGTGGGCATTGTACCTGGTCCCAATGTCATTCAGTGCCGCCACCCGAAACGTGTAGCCTGTGGCTGGGCAGAGCCGTGTAACTTTAAAGTGCCTCTGGTTGCCGTAGTAACACTCTCGGAACGTGCCGTTCTTTTTACCCTGTACACAAAAGTACACGTACACAAAAGCCTTAGTGAGGATGAATACCCACATAATACCCACATAACCAAGCAGCATAAACAGCAACAGAAAATGCAGTCCCTGCTCAAACAAGCATACAGTATAAGAGGATAATTTGTATTTAAGGGCTTACTGCTGAGGCCAAAAACATCTATGCCCAAGTTTGCAAAACAAAATGAAGGTGGCTATGTTAGAATATCCAATGCAACCTTCAAATCAAACCAACAACAAATGTTTCTATTACCCACAGAGAGCAATGGGGATTCAGGTGTGTGCATGTACATGACTTTGAAAACATGAAGGGGAGTTTTGTTAAGGAGCCACTGCTCCCCTGGGCTAGGGAGGTCAGAGCCCCTGAGCAGCCTCCAGAGACAGGGGCTGTTTGTGGGACACACCTGCTTGTGTGACAACATCTAGAGGAAATAAGCTGAGGAAGCGTTATCGGCTTGGTCTCACTCAAGTAGAGAGGAAGAGAGAGAGAGAGAAAGAGAGACAGTGAGAGAGAGAGAGAGAGAGAGAGAGAGAGAGAGAGAGAGAGAGAGAGAGACAGAGAGAGGGAGAAAGAGAGAGAGGGAGAGAAACAGTGAGAGAGAGGGAGAGAGAGAAACAGTGAGAGAAAAAAAGAGAGAGAGCCTGCGAGACAGGAAGAGAAATGAGGGGAGATATGGTGACTAGCGAGCCTATCTTATTAGGTTTGCCTTTCCACTTTATTAATTTCTGAGATTTTCACAAGGGGAAACCGCAAGGCCGATAAGACAAACAGCTCGCTCGCCCAACTGAAGCCCTTCCAGGCCAAACAGCGCAGCCCCCAGACGGACCCGACTTAGCTCACATCTCACTTTCCCTCAGCTTTCTTTTCTCTAACAGATCTGCGATCACAACTAATATTATGTTGGCCTTGAAATCAGATCCAATTGGTTATTAAAGCCCTATCTGCTTGTGGGACTGGGACTGGTGGTGGTGGTGG